>NC_057795.1:206450221-206750221 GCF_018294505.1 Triticum aestivum | reverse complement strand
ACTTGATTCCCCGCTTGTCGAGGCACCAGAGTAGCTGCGAATACGGCGGCCGCCGCTGATCGTCCTCTTGGTCGCTTCTGTGCACACACAACCAGATAATTTGGCAAGGTACATACACGGTTTTGTACTATATACCTAAAAGTTTTGCCAGTATGATGCAACCCCCTTTTCCTTTTGTTTGGATATATACTTTGTTAGTCTGAAACCGAAGAGAATTGTTCACGTCAATTGCCTCAAATCCAAAATGTGCTGGTGCCAACAATTTGGATCGAAACATTGATGAATAGTGACAGTAGAGCTATATTTTTGTTAAAAAAATAACCAATAAAGTATAGCCAATTTTAAAGTTTTCTATGTTTCTGAATTCTAGTATTTGAAATGATTTGTTATTGACTTATATATTTCTAAACATATGTTGATTCTCCATTTCGGTTGATAAATCCTACTATAGGTCTATAGTTCTATAGTACTGAACTAGTGATCGTCATCACTCGCCCCCCCCCCCCCTATGTCCAAATCCTGGCTCCGCCTTGTAGGGTAGTGAGCCGGGGAATGTTTTAGATAAGGGCGAGCATAAGGGGGGCAACTAGGTAGAGAAGAACAACATAGAGGAAAGAGGGTTGGCGGTGGGTTTGTGGTGGGCTGCGTTGATGTGGTAGCAAACATGAGACAAAATGGAGCTACCCTACTTTGACCCCAAAATTGTACTAGGAAGAAATAGGGGATGAGTGGATAAATGGGCATATTTCGATGACCCAGGGTGTTAGAATACAACTTGTATTAGGACTATGACTCCTACTCGGTTTGTAATAAAGCTAGGTCAGGTGCGGCTTGGCTCTGATGTATACTTCTTGTACCGGCACAACATTGCATCAACAATTATTCAATACAATTCTACATGGTATCATACTTTCGATCCTAGGGTATGGCAAACCCGCCAGCCCTACCACCGCTGCCTTCGTCCGGCTACTTCGAGCGGCGCGCCGCCGTCGTCGTTGCCAAGGTCGCCGCGGCCACGGCCCCCTCCGCCTCTACCTCTACTCTAGCTCTACCCCCACCAATACCCCCTTCCATCTCCTTCACCGACACCATCTCTGATATTAGCCCCTACATCCCCGTAACCCTAGACCTCACTGCTCACAACTACTACCATTAGCGTCACCTTCTCGACGTCCACCTTGGGCGATGCAATCTCCGCTCTCATGTTGCTGACGACTCTCTTCCTCAACTTCATGATCCGCAATGGGTCAAGGATGATATCACCATTATTCAATGGATCTACATGCGACTCTCCACAAAGATCTTCAATCTCGTCCACTGTGATGGTGCCTCCGCCGCCGATCTATGGGCAGCTCTTCCAGGACAACATCAACGCTCGCGCCAACAATCTCCACACCGAGCTTCGGAATACGGTGCAAGGTGATTCACCAGTTGGCGTCTACTGCCAACGCGTCAAGGCGATCGCAGATGAACTACATGAACTTGGTGATCCGATCGACGATCACCAGCTCATCAACGTCCTCCTCGTTGGCCTCAGCGAGTGGTTCGAGAAGTGGGCCTCCTTCATCCTATGATGTGCCCGCGTCCCTCCTTTGTCGAGGTTCCCTTGATGCTCCAATGGGTCGGTCGTGCCCTAACTACGAAGGACTCCCGTCCTCAGGTCTTCACTGCTTCTCCTCGCCTGCCTGTGCCGCCGCCACCACCGCCAACAGCACTTCCTCAACCATACGGTTGGCGTCCAAGTCCAAACTACCGGGGCAAAAACCCTAGGCCGCCGCAGTTCCGCATGGCGCTCGCTCCTGCTCTGCCCCCAGTTCCACCAACTGCAACACTGCTGCCCCCGGCTTCATCAATTGCACCACCACCGCCACCCGGATGGCGCCCATGTCCTGATCCATGGACATGGCTAGTCCAGGCGTGGCCTATGCCCTGGTCTGCCCCTACGCTATATGGTGCCCCGCCTGCTGATACCGGTGCTCGCCCTCACACCGACTTGCCCGTCCTCGCGCCCCGATAGCCGATGGCCGTGTACCACGCTGCTCCCTCCTACACGCCACCGATTTACAACATCAGTCCTTATGCATCCTATGGCGCTCCATCGCCCCCCTACATGCAGCAGTTCATTGATGGTGTCTCTCTCTTTACGCCGATGCCGGCTCTACTGTCGATGCCACCACACCCGCAAGCTCCCATGACTACATCGGCATCTACTTCGACTCCGAGTTGGGACCAAGCTGCTTTTCTACAAGCCATGAACAACTTTGCTGCACAAGGGAACTCAGGTACGGATTGGATTTTCGACTCTGGTGCTTCTCGTCATATGTCTGCATCGAGTAATTTGCTTTCTTCTTGCACATCGTCGTCTTTTCCCTCTATTACTCTTGGTGATGGATCTTCTATTCCTATTTACTGTGTCAGTCAGGCTCAAATACAATCCCCAATTAAGCCTTTGCTTCTTCGTGATGTTCTTGTAGCTCCTGCTCTTATTAAAAATCTGATTTCTGTTGGCGAGATCACCATTGATAATCATGTTTCTGTTGAGTTTGACCCTTTGGTTTATCTGTGAAGGACTACCCGACCAAGGCCGAGATCGCTCGATTCAATAGCTCCGGTGATTTCTATTCTCTCCATGGTGTTCCGGTCGCTGCTCCTCCAACATCTATGGTGGCCTTTGTTGGTCTGTGCCACCAACGTCTCGGCCATCCCAATAAAAATGTGTTACCACACTTCTTAGTGAATTTTCAATACCTTGTAATAGAGACTCTCATAATTCTTCTATGTGTCAGTCATGTTAATTGGGCAAACATGTTTGCCTTCCCTTTAGTTCCTCTCAATCCTCTAGTACTTTTCCTTTTGAATTACTTCATTGTGATCTCTAGACATCACCAATAGAAAGTGTATCTGGTTTTAAGTATTATCTCGTGATTCTTGATGATTTTACTCATTATGTTTGGACTTTTCCTTTACGCAACAAATGAGACGTTCATAATATATTCCTTAACTATCAGCGCTATGTCTCGGTCCACTTTTTCCTCCCTATAAGATTCATACAATGTGATAATAGTTGTGAATTTGACTTAAAAATCAAAATTTATTTCTACAATATGGAATTCTCTTGCATTTCTCATGTGCTTACACCTCCCCTCAAAACGGCAAAGCCGAGCGTTCTCTTTGTACTCTTAATGACATCATTCACACTCTGCTTGTTCAATCTTCTATGCCTCCAAAGTTCTGGGCTGAGGCCCTCCACACGGCCACATATTTACTTAATATTCGTCCATCCAAAGTTAACCCACAAACTACTTCTTACTTGTCTTTATTTCTCTCTCATCCAAATTACTCCGACGTTCACATCTTCGGTTGTCTTTGTTTCCCAAACTCCTACTCCACTTCTCCTAACAAACTTTCACCGCGCTCTACCCCGTGTGTCCATCTAGGTTTTTCTGACAAGCACAAGGGTTATCGTTGTCTAGATCTTGTTAGTGGTCGTCTTCATGTGTCTTGTCATGTAACATTTGCTTAAAACATTTTTCCCTTTTCCGAGTGTCAACAATTAGATCCCAACTCACCCATGCCGTCTACTAGTCCCTCTCATCGTCATCATCCTCCCTTCTTTCACCCATCGACCTATCCAGTGAAACCAGCCGAATCCTCTCCCGCGGCCGCAGATCCTGTCGCGACCACTTCTGTCATCACCTATGTTCTGGTAGAGGAAAACCCATTACACTCTATCGCAGCAGACCTCCTGTCGCCGCAGTCTTCACCGCCATCTCCCGCATCCACTTCCTCTGCTGCGCCGGACGCGTCCACCACATCTTCCCCCACCCCTCTTGCTCATGCTATTCTCGTTCCAGCTCCGACTAACGATCATATCATGCGCACACATGCCAAGTCCGGGTTTTGTTTACCTGCAAAAGATCATCTCAATCTTCATGCATCTCTATCTCCTTCCTCTCTACTCAAATCTTACAAATCAGCTCTCCTAGATCCTAATTGGGCTGCAGCTACAAAAGATGAATATGATGCCCTTCTGCAGAATAACACATGGTAGTTAGTTCCTCGTCCTTCCAATACAAATATCGTTTCGGCAAATGGGTTTTTCGCCATAAATTTAATTCTGATGGGAGTCTTGCATGTTATAAGGCTCGATGGGTATGTCATGGTTACTCTCAGCAACAAGACATCGATTATGATGAGACTTTCTCTCCAGTTGTCAAGCCCAGCACTATTCGCACTGTCCTTAGCATCGCCGTCTCTTCTTCCTGGCCAATTCATCAACTAGATGTTAAAAATGCTTTTCTTCATGGCTCTCTTCAAGAAACAGTCTATTGTCAACAACCTCTTGGCTTCGAACATTCCTCCTATCCTAATCATGTTTGTCTTCTTCAAAACTCTCTTTATGGTCTTAAACAAGCACCACGTGCCTGGTTCCAACGCTTTTCTACTTATGCTCAAACCATCGGTTTTACCCCTTCCCGTTCTGACACTTCACTCTTCACCTTTCATCACAACAACAACATGGCTTACCTTCTTTTTAGATCATATTATCTCTCTTCTTTGCCACGAATTCTCTATGACAGATTTAGGTCTTCTTCACCACCTCTTAGGTATTGCTGTTATCCGTGACTCCTCTGGTCTTTTCTTGTCTCAACGTCAGTACACTCTGGATCTTCTTTCTCGTGCTGGTATGCTTGATTGTCAAACTTCCCGTACCCCTGTTGATCCACGTTCCAAACTCTCTGCCGACAGTGATCCTTTCTCTGATCCTTCTCTTTATCGTAGTCTTACCGGTGCACTTCGGTATCTCACTCTCACTCGTCCTGAAATTTCATTTGCTCTCCAACAAGCTTGTTTATACATGCATGATCCTCGTATTCCACACTACAATCATGTCAAACATATTCTTCGGTATCTCAAAGGCACACTAGACTTAGGTCTTCATATCAACAAATCCTCTCCCATCTCCTTGATAGCTTACTCTGATGCAGACTGGGCTGGTTGTCCAGATACTCGTAGGTCCACATTCGGATTTTTTGTTTTTGTTGATAACAATTTGGTTTCTTGGTCTCCAAAAAGGCAGGTTACGGTCTCCCGCTCGTCTGCTGAAGCTGAGTACCGCGCTAAGGCTCATGTGGTTGCTGATACGGTTTGGTTGCGCCAGTTGTTGTCAGAGCTACATCGTCCTATTGAGCAAGCTACCATTGTTTACAGTGATAATATTTTAGCTGTCTACATGTCAAGGAATCCGGTTCAACACCGTCGCACCAAGCATATTGAGATCGACATTCATTTTGTTGGAGAGAAGGTGGCTCTCGGTCAAGTTCGCGTTCTCCACATGCCTACTTCTGCTCATTTTGCTGATATCTTTACTAAAGGCCTGGCAACTACTCCGTTTCAAGACATTCGTTTCAGTCTCAATGTCGTCAAGCCTACCGTTGACACTACGAGGGGGCTGTTAGAATACAACTTGTATTAGGATTATGACTCCTACTCAGTTTGTAATAAGGCTAGGTCAGGTGCGGCTTGGCTCTTATATATACTTCTAGTGCCGGCACAATATTGCATCAACAATTATTCAATATAATTCTACACGGGGGATCGACTTGGTTACATTGTCCAATTGATGCTCATAGAGTCCTAGCGATCCCGATACCTATGCACAATATGCCGGATTTTATTGCTTGGAGCTATACGAATAACGGTTTATTCACTGTTCGATCAACTTATGTAGAGGAATGGAACAAACAACATGGGAGGAAATTGGAATATTCATATGGCATGGGTAGAAGTAAGGCTAATCCTATTTGGGGTAAGATCTGGAAATTAGCTTGTTCGGCGAAGGTTAAAAAATTTATTTGGCGAACGCTTCACGGGACTCTACCGTCTCGCGTTACACTAGCCAACAGACATATAAAAACTCGACCAGTCTGCCCAGCATGTTTGGATGCACCGGAGGACACGAAACATGTGTTGTTTCTGTGTCAGAAGGCTAAAGAAGTGTGGGAACATTTGGGGTTGTATGAAGTGGTAAAAAAAGCATGTGTCATTGATCGTACAAGAGAGGCAGTCCTTGAATTCTTACTCCTCATGCCTGATCATGAATTACCTATCTTGGGCTCTCAGAATGCACGAGAGCTGATCGCTGTAGCTACATGGTATTTATGGTGGAATAGACGGAAGCTAGTCCATGAGGGTAAGTCTCAAGAGGCATCCCAAACCTCGATCGGGATTCAAGCTATAACAACGAATTATGTGATTCAGGCTATAACAACGAATTGTGTAATGGGCAAAAAGGAAGACTGAAGGATGGTGCATACCCCCCATGGGGTTTGTTAAATTGAATGTGGATGCTTGTTTTGATCATGATCAGCTAAGGGGCACAACGGATACTGTTATCATAGATGACAAAGGAAACTTCATAATAGGTGGTAACTGGAAAATTCGGTACTGTGCAGATGCTCTAACAGCGTAAGCGTTAGCACTCAGGTTTGGTTTAGGTTTGGCACAAAGGGCGGACTGCAATCGTCTCATTATCTGATGCGGCCACGATTAATGTGAGTGTTCTCAATGTTTATAAAAGTTTTCCACAAGTCAATGAATTAGAGCGCAGAGATTTATACGTACCAAAATACAATAGTTTTGGTGAGAACTACCAGGAGAAGGTTGCATGCCTAGTTGAAGTCATGTGCATGCATTCTAGTTGGTTGCATGGTACGGATCAAGCAAAGAAAGGTCGGCTACATGCATGCATGCCAGTTTACCAGGGAAACAAATTACTAGGAAGGCAATATACACGGGACTCCTATAAGTATGAATCATTAAGTGATGAAGCTTCTTTTTCTGAGATCCCGAGAGCACCAACACAGATATTGCGTCAAGAAATTTGGGAAGCAAACACATATATATTAATCAGAAGGAAATCAAAGATTGCATCGGTTGTTAAAAATAGAGACCGGAATTACTACTACTTCTGTTGGGGTCGACCACCAGAAAAGATCACGAGCATCAGGAAGTTACTCACGTGGATTTTTACATGTTTAAAGGAGATTGGATGGGGCCCACCAAGCTTGCCGATCCTAGAGTTAGTTTAAACTAAGAAAGAGTCTACAGATTAGGAAATATGTGTACGTGTGTCTTTTGAAAACCTTTTAGGTGTGCGTGTGTTTCAGGTTGGCTACTTCTATAAAGCCTAGGTGTGCGTCATTGTAGAGGGGTCAGGTTATTTTTATATGAAATAGACACTATGTGTTTTTCAGGGTAGATACCCGTATCAAGTTTTGGAGGGATCTTTAGAAAACCTCTGTGTTGCGATTTCTTTTTATGGAAATTGTTTTGCGCGTGAGTACCTTCGTCGAGATTGGTTTTCTCGTGCTGGGCCGCAAGGTTCAAATCCTCTACTTCGTGTACATCGCGTGTGCGGGCGAGAGGTTGCTACTGCTGGTGGTGGAGTGTCGTGAAAGATCGGACCGCAACAACGGATCGGATCTCGCCACGAGGTTCGGTCTACATCAGGTGGTATTCAGAGCATCAGGTTGTTCACGACACTATGGAGAAGATGGCGAGCGCATCGTTATTCAGCAAGTTAAGCTATGGATTTCAGTTGGAGGAGGAAGGTCGATGGGATGGGTTGTTTCATACTCGTGTTGTGGTACAGGAGAGATCATGTGCCATGACAATTGACCACATGAGTTTGATCAACGCTGCAAGCATCAAGATGGTGGAGAAGCTAGATCTAGCAATGACACCACGAGCACAACCATACTTGTTTTGTTGGCGTCATGAAGATCTCAGTGTCACACATCAAACAAAGGTACCGTTTTTGCTAGGAAAATATTTTTGCACGGTTTTGTGTGACGTGATTCCGGCACCGATGGTTTCATGTCACTTATTGTTGAGCAAGTCATGGTACAAAGAACATGATGTTGTGTATGATTGTCAAACGCACATATATACCGTCAAGAAGGGTAAGAAGTATGACCTCGTGCCCATGGGTCTGGATCGTTTTATTGCTTGGAGGGAAGAACATCTTGAGAAGATAAAAGAGCAAGAAGAAGAAGAAGAGAAGAAGGTCGAAGGTGCTAAAAATTTGACGGTCATCGTTCAATCTGCACATGAAGATATTACTGAAGAGATTGACTCGAAACCGAGGACGGTTTGGCTTCAAGGAGGAGAGGATGATGCGGCCACGATTAATGTGAGTGTTCTCAATGTTTATAAAAGTTTTCCACAGGTCAATGAATTAGAGCGCAGAGATTTATACGTACCAAAATACAATAGTTTTGGTGAGAACTACCAGGAGAAGGTTGCATGCCTAGTTGAAGTCATGTGCATGCATTCTAGTTGGTTGCATGGTACGGATCAAGCAAAGAAAGGTCGGCTACATGCATGCATGCCAGTTTACCAGGGAAACAAATTACTAGGAAGGCAATATACACGGGACTCCTATAAGTATGAATCATTAAGTGATGAAGCTTCTTTTTCTGAGATCCCGAGAGCACCAGCACAGATATTGCGTCAAGAAATTTGGGAAGCAAACACATATATATTAATCAGAAGGAAATCAAAGATTGCATCGGTTGTTAAAAATAGAGACCGGAATTACTACTACTTCTGTTGGGGTCGACCACCAGAAAAGATCACGAGCATCAGGAAGTTACTCACGTGGATTTTTACATGTTTAAAGGAGATTGGATGGGGCCCACCAAGCTTGCCGATCCTGGAGTTAGTTTAAACTAAGAAAGAGTCTACAGATTAGGAAATATGTGTACGTGTGTCTTTTGGAAACCTTTTAGGTGTGCGTGTGTTTCAGGTTGGCTACTTCTATAAAGCCTAGGTGTGCGTCATTGTAGAGGGGTCAGGTTATTTTTATATGAAATAGACACTGTGTTTTTCAGGGTAGACACCCGTATAAGTTTTGGAGGGATCTTTAGAAAACCTCTGTGTTGCGATTTCTTTTTATGGAAATTGTTTTGCGCGTGAGTACCTTCGTCGAGATTGGTTTTCTCGTGCTGGGCCGCAAGGTTCAAATCCTCTACTTCGTGTACATCGCGTGTGCGGGCGAGAGGTTGCTACTGCTGGTGGTGGAGTGTCGTGAAAGATCAGACCGCAACAACGGATCGGATCTCGCCACGAGGTTCGGTCTACATCATTATCAATGCTGATAATATGGAAGTTATTGACACAACGAAGAACGGAGGACAGTCGGCTGCAATTTATGAGGACTGTTTTTTTATGCCCTGTGAGTTTCCTCACACCAGTTTTGAACATTGTAATAGAGAAGCGATCAAGGTAGCTGATTAGCTTGCTAGATTAGCAAAATGTTCAATGACTAGGGATTGGATAGAGCCCATGGAAAATCTTGCAAGTCTTCTTATACACGATGTAACCATTATTTCTAATTAATAAAATTCAAGTTTAAAAAAACAGACGGGTGATTTGGAGGAGACCCTTGGAGATGCTCACAATTTGTTGAAGATCTTTTTCTTGCAAAACTGACATCCATCGGGGTAGGAATAAGTCGCTGTCAACGTCTCCCTCAACCACACAAAATTACAAGCAGATGCAAACAGTTCCCGCATTGTTTTGCCCAGCATAGACTTTTTTTTTCTTTCCTTTCTATAGAAGTCATTTCAGGAGCTTCTAGCATTGAAAGTGATGCCTTGGCTTATCTACACATGCTTAGAAAGGTACTTACAAGTTGTACAACAAGAGGATTAGAACGACGAGACTTTAATTGTTTGACTTCAAATCAATGTATCAATGTGAATCGAGCCTAGCCAAGCAAGCATGAAAGAGAAGCATAGAAGGATGATCTTCTTTCCTCGTCCTCGTGACTTTCTATTGGCATTCAAACGGTTGGCAACCTAACTTTACACAGGAAAACTCAGACATTTTTCTCACCAATCATTTCAATTACAACCCCAAGAACCCATGATTAACCAAAAATTGCTGAAACGGATATACCCTCATGTCCTTTGACTACGGTGCTAGAGATAAATTATCCACTTACTTCCATCTCAATAACAGCGAGGAGAACTCTTCCACCAATGTATATATTACAGCGCCATTCCAAAATCTACAAGTCAAAATCCTCAACCCCAAGCGTTAGTGGAATGTTATCCAAGAACATAGTACAGTAGGCATCTAGTTGTCTCAAATGCACCAAAGAGGCAAAACCACTCCATATGCTTCCCTGTTACATACACATACTAGGTATGCATACATAACCATGAGGTAGCTAGGTGCAGTTGCTAAGATCTAAAGCATCACTAGCAACTAGTACAAGCACACAAGTCTACATACTAATCCTTACGAGAGACATATATATATGGAAGAAAATGGAGAATCTACCGGTCTGTAAAAGATAGAAATTTCCTGCTAGCCTTTGAAGCTTCTTTCTTATTCATGCTGATTCACAAGTCCGTGCCCGTGAGGATGCTATTGTTCAAGCGGCGATGTAGGTGACTGAACTGCTAGCCGCTCCGATACCTCAGCGAGAGATGTAAGGTTGCACTTGATCACGGCCTCAACGAAGTAGCAAGTCTCATCCTTTGTGTTGCCGTCTGGCACATCAACCACGAAGGACTCGATCACAAGTGTCCCTGGCCGCCCATCAATACTCTGTGGGTGGACTGTTATGATGGATGAGTAGTTCTGAAGAAGTGGAAACGCATCAGATCAGTATGGATCAAACAGAAGCTTAAAGAACATCAGTGCAGGCATGTCCATCAACAAAAACTTATATTTTCAACTTCTTGCAAGGTTCAAGATACAGTAAAACCACATGCACATAATTTTCCTTCTAGAGAAGGTAGACAACGCAAGAAAATCACACTGCAAACTATTATGACCGTGTTCCTTCCTTGGTGGGTAAAATACCTGATTTTGTAAAACTGCAGGACAAGCACTAGTGATCTCTTCAAAAGCTAAATGCTTCCTTTCCAATTAGTAATTACAAATGTACACAAAGTGAGTAAAATGCTATCATTTGTCACAAGTAACCCCGGTGACCTTCGTCACCAAAACGTCACAACAGTTTCCAAGACCCCTCATATAATAGGGATTTTCTTCTTGATCCAATCGGTACTCTTCTCTTGAATTGAGGGGTGGCCATTCTGAGTTTTATTCTCAGATTCTATCTGAGGGGTTTGCGATCGTTGTGGAAATCCCAACACTCTCAATGAGACCATTATTAGTTCTAATGAAGGGCGTACCCATGCTCAAAGCACCCACACAAGGTGGGGTCTGGAGAAGGGAATTTCTAGACAGCCTTTACCCGTGCATAATAATTCTGTAAGGGGGCTGGTTCATTCTAATATGGCAGACAAAGTTATTGCATTCAATTTTATATTATCTAGCTATTATTATCTATGACTATGTTAGCATCAGACTTGTAATGGAGCATCTAGGCACTAGACTTGTAATGGAGCATTTAGGCACTAGTAAGAAGTAGAGCAGTAAATGACTAGAAAGCACGAACCCTGAGCCGGTGATCGCCTCCAACAAACTTGACACTGAGGATATGCTCGTCGTCATCCAGCTGCTCGAGCCTCTCGGTGCTAGTTGTGGCCGGCAGGCCGGTCTTGACGTTGACCTCCCGCACGCTGCCGATCTCGAGGTCGCCACCGCGCACCACGCAGCGGCTGACGAACGGCTTGTACCGCTGCGGCTGGTCGAAGCTCCGCACTAGCGACCAAACCTGCAAACACAGTGGTACATGAATCAAACAGTCGGCGCGATGAAATAGCTATCCATCTGCCCGGGAGATTTGGGCCATTGAATTCTATCACAAACACGTCAACAAGCCAATAGCCGAACAAGATCGCCAAACCAAGCGCAGCAAAACGAGAATCCCAGATCCAGGAAATACCCACCAACCGAGGCAAGCACGGCATCAGAATCCATTAACCCACGCAACAGTGAAAGGTACAGCAAAGGAGGGGGAGGGGCAGGGAGAGAAAGGATGGGGGTCTCACGAGGTGGACGGGGGCCTTGATGTGCTTGACGAGTGCGGAGGTGCACTGGTTCTCGCCGGGCGCGTGGCCGTGCAGCCGCCGCATGTAGTCCGCCTCCGTCGCCGCCCCTCCTCCAACTGCGCCGTTAGCCGCCTCGTCGCTGAGCCTCCAGGCCCGCGCGCCGCCACCTAGGAGGCCCACCATGCCAGCAACTCGGATACCCACCGCCGCCGCCGCTCCGACCGGTGGCTGGCCTGGCCTCCCCTCCTCTGCCGCTGGCTGTCTTTTTCTCCGCCTCTGCTGCTTGGGGAATGGCTGGGTTGGGCTAATCGGTTTGGTGGGTTCCTTGCACGGGCGGGTACAAAAATCTGCGGGGTGAAGGGAGCGGCGGGCCCACCCACGAGTTATCCATGCGCAGACCCCGAGGGCAGGGAACGCCAGCAAGCTTCGATGGAGCGTGCGCCTGGTCCATGGACTAGAGCGTTGTTTCTTAGAACGACGGTGGCGACCCACCCAGTCGGCATGTGTAGGCAAAAATATCTTCGGTCATGTAACCCCCAAAAGGCATTTACATGTCATCGCCAGCTAGGACAATAAACAGCGGACAGGGCTCTCTTCAAAACTTTGAGGTTCCCAGGCAAAAAATAATAAGGGCGACGCGGCGGATAATCATGGTTGCTTGCGTTCAAAGTAACATGGGCAGGTGACAGCTAGACGAGGGAGCTCGGTCACTTTGGTTGCACGCCTTGCAACGGCGTGCGGCTCTCCAGAGAAGCTCGTCGGCGTGCTAGTAGGTGGCGAGCACCGGTGGCGGTAGTCAGAGCAGCATAGGGAGGCGGCAACTCGATGGAAACTCAAAGCAGCGCGGGGAGGCGGCGGACTCGACGGGAGCTCGGGAGGAGCATGAGAGACGACTTCTCTCAAGGATCTAGATCCTGCAACAGAGCCGTTGTTGCGATAAAAGCATATATTACCAGGCATGACAAATTCGGCCCCTCAAATGCCCGCGGACGCGTCCGGACGTGTCCACGGACAGTGGCCGGTCACGCCTCAAAAAAGGTATTTCACATTTGGATACCTCAAATCCATACTATTACATGCAAAGCATCGATCTTTGAGTGGAGCTTCGTCCGGTTCCGCTCCCCGTTCGCCCGGCTGCGTCCCTCAGAGTGTTGGTCCAGTCACCGACAAGGTAGAGCAGGCCCGGCCCTGAGGGGGGGCAGGGGGGCGGCCGCCCCGGGCCCCCGAAAACTAGGGGCCCCCAAGTCTGCCTGTTAATACGGCTGGGCCTGTGGTACAGTTTGTAAAATGTTGTAACTGGGCCTACGTTACGTGCACTGGGAGAGATTGATCGACCAGGGAGCGAGAGCCGAGC
Source organism: Triticum aestivum (assembly GCF_018294505.1). Lineage (NCBI taxonomy): Eukaryota > Viridiplantae > Streptophyta > Magnoliopsida > Poales > Poaceae > Triticum > Triticum aestivum. Next base: position 206,736,892 of record NC_057795.1, on the reverse strand, counting down.
GCGGGCTGTGCGGCGCATCGTGGGGAAGTGATTTCGTCAGTTTACATCCTTTGTTTTCGCACGATGACAATCGCATGCATGTTGTTCGCCTCCTTTGTTTTGGCCGATCGCCTCGAAACCTCATCGCCCGCAGGCCGCGGCGGCCGCCAGGCGGCGCAGTGAGGACACGAGACAACCACGACTCACCGTGGCACCGTTGCCCTCCACAGCTCCAGCCTCCGCCTCATCATCGCCGCCGATTTCAGAGGTGTCCAATATCTTAACGATTCCCAGATTTTTACGCCGATGCCTACGACTCATCACAGCTTGAAGGTCTGTACGGGGATGAGTTTGCTGGACTGCTTGCCGGACTGTCGCATCCAGGACCCAGGTATGTAGATGCCATATAACACTCTCGATGCAACGAAAGTTATGTACCTTACAGTTTTCTGCATCTTGACCGAGTGAAATATTTTGACGAAAGGCAGTGTTTGCATGCACTCGCAATGTGAAATTACATTCACTTCTGTCCTAAAAAAAATCACATTCAACTCTCTTCCTGGAAAACCATCAAAGAAATGTCAAAACAGCAGTAAAATATATAATTGCTGATTTTGTCGGATTAATTAGGACTAGTTGAAGCACGAGCAAATAAGAAGAACATGACAATGCATATAATAACCAAACGAATTTACATGGAGTAATTGAAGGATAGTGAGTTAGTGGCTAAACAAATTTTCTTTTATAGAAAACGATAATCATTCCTACTACATGATTTAGTCTGTTGTACAGTAAATAACTTAAAGTTCCACAAAATTTATACTGAAAAGTAGATTTTAAAAGATAGTGGGGCCCCGGGTTCTAGTTTCGCCCCGGGCCCCTAAAATCTTAGGACCGGCCCTGAGGTAGAGTAGGACATGGGACACGAGCCGGCTCACAGGACTCAAGGCGTCGCCGTCACCCATATCCTACTCTTCCTCGCCGGAGCCCGGAACCCATTGGGTGTTGGTGGACGTCAGATCGATGACGGGCCCATCCTGGGACGAGCCGCCAATGTCCACCACGATGAGGTTGCGGCGCCCGGACTGATGCGCCATACGGGACGCCGGAGAATGCGACTCCGCCTCGCCAACGTCCACTGCCGCCTCCCGTGCCCGGTGCCTTGCACGGAGGGCACGTTGTGCCATATTCTCATCGGACAAGGCCCATGGCGCGTCCCGATGCTCGGCGCGCAAACGGAGGGGTTGCGCGTCCGCCAGCACGTTCGGATGCCAGACGGACCGCACGGCCTCCGGCGAGGCAGCTACGGCTGGCCTAACACCAGATCCATGTGCCATTTGGGCGGACGCAATGTATTCCCGACGGAAGGAGTCCGAATGTTGTCGTGCACGGGCCTCCTCCTGGGCGCGGCGGAGCGCAAATCAGACGACCATCTCCTCCTCGGGGCCGGGTGGGATGAGCTCAGGGTCGACGGATATGGAGGTGAAGGACTCGTATCCGCTGCCCGCCATGCCGAATACGACAGGATGGAGCTAGAGACGAGCTTGGGCGGCGAAGGGGAGTGGAGGGGAGTGGAGTGAAGTGGCTAGGGTTTGGTCCGGCGAGCGGATAGGGAGGAATATATGTGGGGTCGGGTGGGCCAGCGTGGCCGGGTCCGACGTGGCGGGCGTGCCCGGGCGCCCCCATATCCGCCCAGTATTTGGGCTGGATATCAGGGGTGTCGGTCAGCCCAGGCATTCGAGGGCCGTTTGAGGGGCCGTTTGGGCCAAAAATGAAGGAAATATGCCCTAAAAGCAATAATAAAGTTGTTATTTTATATTTCCTTATTCATGATAAAGGTTTATTATTCATGCTAGAATTGTATTGATTGGAAACTTAAATACATGTGTGAATACATAAACAAATATCGTGTCCCTAGTAAGTCTCTACTAGACTAGCTCGTTGATCAAAGATGGTTAAGGTTTCCTAACCATAGACATGTGTTGTCATTTGATAACGGGATCACATCATTAGGAGAATGATGGGATGGACAAGGCCCATCCGTTAGCTTAGCATATTGATCGTTTAGTTTATTGCTATTGCTTTCTTAATGTCAAATACATATTCCTTTGACTATGAGATTATGCAACTCCCGGATACCGGAGGAATACCTTGTGTGCTATCAAACGTCACAACGTAAATGGGTGATCATAAAGATGCTCTACAGGTATCTCCGAAGGTGTTTGTTGAGTTGGCATAGATCAAGATTAGGATTTGTCACTTCGAGTATCAGAGAGGTATCTCTGGGCCCTCTTGGAAATACACATCATAAGAAGCCTTGCAAGCAAAATGACTAAGGTGTTAGTTGCAAGATGATGTATTACGGAACGAGTAAAGAGACTTGCCGGTAACGAGATTGAACTAGGTATGAACATACCGACGATCGAATCTCGAGCAAGTAACATACTGATGGACAAAGGGAATTACGTATGTTGTCATAAGGTTCGACCAATAAAGATCTTCGTAGAATATGTAGGAGCCAATATGGGCATCCAGGTTCCGCTGTTGGTTATTGACTGGAGAGGTGTCTCGGTCATGTCTACATAGTTCTCGAACCCGTAGTGTCCGCATGCTTAACGTTCGTTGACGATATAGTGTTATATGACTTATATGATTTGGTGACAGAATTTTGTTCGGAGTCACATATGAGATCACGGACATGACGAGGAGTCTTAAAATGGTCAAGAGGTAAAGATTGATATATAGGACGAGGGCATTCCGACACCGGAAGTGTTTCAGAGTATACCGGGTAGTCATCGGAATACCGGAGGGGGTATCGGACACCCCCGGGAGGGTAATGGGCGTATTGGGCCATTAGAGGGGAGCACACCAGCCCACAAGGGGATGTCGCTCCCCTATGGCAGCCACCCAAGTGGGGGAAAGGAAAGTGGGGATTCGGCCTCCCCCTTCCTTCCCTCTCCCCCCTTTCCTTCCACCTCCAACAAATATGGTAAGGGGACGCCACTTGGGAAGGACCCCAAGTAGGATTAGGCCTACTTGGGGGCGCCTCCTGGCTGCTCCCTCATCCCCCCCACCACCTATATATATGTGGGAAGGGGTGCCTAACATAACCATGACAATTGGTTAGCCGTGTGTGGCGCCCCCTCCACCGTCTACAAACCCGGTCATATTTTTGTAGTGCTTGGGCAAAGCCCTGCGGAGATAACTTCACCATCACCGTCAACACGCCGTCGTGTTGTCGGAACTCATCCACTACTTCGCCGTCTTGCTGGATCAATAAGGCGAGGACATCATCGAGTTGAACGTGTGCTGAACATAGAGGTGTCGTACGTTCGGTACTCGATCAGTTGGACCGCGAAGAAGTTCGACTACATCAACTGCGTTAACAAACGCTTCCACTTATGGTCTACAAGGGTACATAGACACGCTCACCCCTCTCATTGCTATGCATCACCATCGCACACTCCCTCTACCTTCGTGATTAGTGTAGAACCTAAATAAATGTTATTTGGTGTTTGCGTTGAGCATGAATATGACTATATCATGTTTATTGCAATATGGTTATTCATTTAAGTCAGAGAATAATTGTTGTTTTGTTTACATGAATAAAACCTTCTATGGTCATACACCCAATGTGAATGGTTTATTGAATCTTGATCGTAGTGATACACATATTCATAATATTGATGCCAAAAGATGCAAAGTTGATAATGATAGTGCATCATACTTGTGGCACTGTCGTTTAGGTCATATTGGTGTAAAGCGCATGAAGAAACTCCATGCGGGTGGACTTTTGGAATTACTTGATTATGAATCATTTGATACTTGCGAACCATGCCTCATGGGCAAGATGACTAAAACTCCGTTGTCTGAAATAATGGAGTGAGCTAATGACTTATTGGAAGTAATACATACCAATGTATGCGGTCCGATGAGTGTTGAAGCACTCAGCGGGTATCGATGTTTTCTAACCTTCACAGGTGATTTGAGTAGGTATGGGTATATCTGACTAGTACGTGTCGGTGCTATACAGATGGTTTTTAACCCTTTTCCGCGACGGCATTTGGAACGATCGCCGAGTGTGGGCGATAGGGGGGGTCCTTCCCACACGATCCAGAAACCGTAGGGGATATGCCCTCCTGGCACACACGCTCAGCAAAATGAGGTCGTGTGCGACCGGCGAGCGAGAAAATACGGTTATACGTACAGTAGTGCTCAAAACAAATACAATTATACAGGCGAAATCATTTTCGGTCGTAAGTACATCCCACACAGTCAGCCCCCGCTAAACGTTTCCGTTTGTATGTACATTCCACACAGTCCATCCAAGGAATATGTTTCTGTTAGTATGTATGTCCCACATAGTCAATCCAAGAAGTACCAAACATTTGCGATGCGCACAACATTACAAACAGTCAATAATTTTGAAGCATGTGTGATAAGGTGACTATCGCAAACATTTAATAATAAAGAACTATGTGCGATGCTGTTGTTAATTGCACACGTTTTTTCTTAGCTAATCGTGTGTGCAGTGGAGATTGATCGCACATGTTTTTTCCTGGTTGATCATGTGTGCGGTGGAGATTGATCGCACACATAGTGAATCCTAGAAACGTGTCTGATCTCCACATCTATTGCAGACGTTTCACTTTTGCAAACCGTGTGCAATGTAATCCCTAATTAATCCCTTATTAATCCCTAAATTAAAAATCACATTTTTGGATTTGAAAGTAGGCAATCACTTATTTCATATCCAACCAGGTTTATTACAAATATAGGTTCAACCACGAATGCATTCGATGCATAGGTACATATACTGAAGAACTACAAAAGCACCAAGTAAAGAATGATGAACCACAATTGTACTAAAGACTATAAAGAGAGAGGCGAAACACATTCTTCTTGCTGGAGAAGCTGAAGTGAAATGCCCATATTGTGCCCTCCTCCATGCGTAATGCGCGCATGACTCTAGGCCAACCCCTTGTGATGGCTGCTGCTACGTCTTGAGCTTGCGTTGGTTTTCCTCGAAGAGGAGAGGGTGATGCAGCAAAGTGTAGCGTAAGTATTTCCCTCAGTTTTGAGAACCAAGGTATCAATCCAGTAGGAGGCTCCTCAAAAGTCTCATGCACCTACACAAACAAACTGAGAACTCGCAACCAACGCAATAAAGGGGTTGTCAATCCCTTCACGGCCACTTGCGAAAGTGAGATCTAATAAAGGTAGTATGATAAGATAAATATATTTTTGGTATTTTATAATATAGATGCAAAAAGTAAAGATGCAAATAAAGGTAGATTGAAAGAAAATATGATAAAAGATAGACCCGGGGCCATAGGTTTCACTAGAGGCTTCTCTCAACATAGCATAAGAATTACGGTGGGTGAACAAATTAATGTCGAGCAATTGATAGAAAAGCGCATAGTTATGAAATTATCTAGGCATGATCATGTATATAGGCATCACATCCATAACAAGTAGACCGACTCCTGCCTGCATCTACTACTAGTACTCCACACATCGACCGACTCCTGCCTGCATCTAGAGTATTAAGTTCATAAGAACAGAGTAACGCATTAAGCAAGATGACATGATGTAGAGGGATAAACACATGCAATATGATATAAACTCCATCTTGTTATCCTCGATGGCAACAATACAATACGTGCCTTGCAACCCTTTTCTGTCATTGGGTAAGGACACCGCAAGATTGAACCCAAAGCTAAGCACTTCTCCCATGGCAAGAAAGACCAATCTAGTAGGTCAAACCAAACTGATAATTCGAAGAGACTTGCAAAGATAACTCAATCATACATAAAAGAATTCAGAGAAGATTCAAATATTATTCATAGATAAACTTGATCATAAACCCACAATTCATCGGATCTCGACAAACACACCACAAAAAGATTTTACATCGAATAGATCTCCACAAGAGAGGGGGAGAACATTGTATTGAGATCCAAAAAGAGAGAAGAAGCCATCTAGCTAATAACTATGGACCCGTAGGTCTGTGGTAAACTACTCACAACTCATTGGAGGGGCAAGGATATTGATGTAGAGGCCCTCCGTCGTTGATTCCCCCTCCGGCAAAGTGCAGGCGAAGGCTCCAAGATGAGATCTCGCGGATACAGAAGGTTACGGCGGTGGAAATTATGTTTCGTGGTGCTCCTGGATGTTTTCGGGGTACATAGGTATATATAGGAGGAAGAAGTACGTCGGTGGCCGCCCGAGGGGCCCACGAGACAGGGGGCGCGCCCTACAGGGGGGCGCGGCCCCCTATCTCGTGGGTCCCTCGGGAGCTTCTTGACTTGCACTCCAAGCTCTCCGGATCATGTTTGTTCCAAAAATCACGCTCCCGAAGGTTTCATTCCGTTTGGACTCCGTTTGATATTCCTTTTCTTCGAAATACTGAAATGGGCAAAAAAACAGCAATATGGGCTGGGCCTCCGGTTAGTAGGTTAGTCCCAAAAATGATATAAATGTGTAAAATAAAGCCCATAAACATCCAAAAGGGGTAATATAATAGCATGGAACAATCAAAAATTATAGATACGTTGGAGACGTATCAAGCATCCCCAAGCTTAATTCCTGCTCGTCCTCGAGTAGGTAAATGATAAAAAAGAAATTTTTGATGTGGAATGCTACCTAGCATAATTCATAATGTAATTTTCTTTATTGTGGCATGAATGTTCAGATCCAAATGAATACAAAATAAAAGTTCATATTGACATAAGAAATAGTAATACTTCAAGTATACTAATCAAAGTAATCATGTCTTCTTAAAATAACATGGCTAAAGAAAGTTATCCCTACAAAATCATATAGTCTGGCTGTTGCTCTATCTTCATCACACAAAGTATTTAATCATGCACAACCCCGATGACAAGCCAAGCAATTGTTTCATACTTTAATAATCTCAAACTTTTTCAACTTTCACGCAATACATGAGCGCGAGCCATGGACATAGCACTATATGTGGAATTGAATGGTGGTTGTGGAGAAGACAAAAAGGAGAAGATAGTCTCACATCAACTAGGCGTACCAACGGGCTATGGAGATGTCCATTAATAGATATCAATGTGAGTGAGTAGGGATTGCCATGCAACGGATGCACTAGAGCTATAAATATATGAAAGCTCAATAAAAGAAACTAAGTGGGGTGCATCCAACTTGCTTGCTCACGAAGACCTAGGGCACTTTGAGGAAGCCCATCATTGGAATATACAAGTCAAGTTCTATAATGAAAAATTCCCACTAGTATATGAAAGTGACAACATATGAGACTCTCTAACATGAAGGTCATGGTGCTATTTTTGAAGCACAAGTGTGGAAAAAGAGATAGTAGCATTGTCCCTTCTCTCTTTTTCTCTTATTTTATTTTTTTTCTTTCTTCCTTTTTTTCTTTTTCTCTTTTTTTTCTTTGCCCTTTCTTTTTTTTCTTTTTTTTCTTTTTGTAAAGTCCGAAGTCTCATCCCGACTTGTGGGGGAATCATAGTCTTCATCATCCTTTCCTCACTAGGACAATGCTCTAATGCATCACACTTTTATGGATTTACAACTCAAAGCTAGAACAAGATATGACTCTATATGAATGCCTCCGGCGGTGTACCGGGATATGCAATGAATCAAGAGCGACATGTATGAAGATTATGAAGGTGGCCTTGCCACAAATACAATGTCAACTACATGATCATGCAAAAAGCAATATGACAAAAGTAATGTGTGACATATGAACGGAACGGTGGAAAGTTGCATGGCAATATATCTCGGAATGGCTATGGAAATGCCATAATAGGTAGGTATGGTGGATGTTTTGAGGAAGGTAAATGGTGGGTGTATGGTACCAGCGAAAGTTGCACGATACAAGAGAGGCTAGCAATGGTGGAAGGGTGAAAGAGTGCGTATAATCCATGGACTCAACATTAATCAAAAGAACTCATATACTTGTTGCAAAAATTTAGAAGTCATCAAAAACCAAAGCACTACGCGCATTCTCCTAGGGGGATAGATTGGTAGGAAAAGACCATCGCTCGTCCCCGACTGCCACTCATAAGGAAGACAATCAATAAATAAAATTGTGCTCCAACTTCATCACAAAGCGGTTCACCATACGTGCATGTTACGGGAATCACAAGCTTCAACTCAAGCATTCTTTAAATTCATAATCACCCAACTAGCATGACTTTAATATCACTACCTCCATATCTCAAAACAATTATCAAGTATCAAATTGATCATAGCATTCAATTCACTTTCTATCATAGTTTTTATTATACCCAACTTGGATGCTCATCATTCTAGGACCAACTTTATGATAATAGCAAATACCATGCTGTTCTAAAAGACTCTCAAAATAATATAAGTGAAGCATGAGAGACTAACAATTTCTTCAAAATTAAGACACCACCATGCTCTAAAAGATATAAGTGAAGCACTAGAGCAAAAACTATCAAGCTCAAAAGATATAAGTGAAGCACATAGAGTATTCTAGCAAATTCTAATCAAATAGGCTTCTCCCAAAAGGTGTGTACAACAAGGATGATTGTGGTAAACTAAAAATCAAAGACTAATATAATACACAACGCTCCAAGCAAAACACATATCATGTGGTGAATAAAAATATAGCTCCAAGTAAAGTTACCAATGAACGAAGACGAAAGAGGGGATGCCTTCCCGGGGCATCCCAAAGCTTAGGCTCTTGGCTATCCTTGAATATCTTGGGGTGCCATGGGCATCCCCAACCTTAGGTTCTTGCCACTCCTTATTCCATAGTCCATAAAAGCTTTACCCAAAACTTAAAAACTTCACAACACAAAACTCAACAGGAAATCTTATAAGCTCCGTTAGTGAAAGAAAACAAAACCACCACATAATCTACTACAATGAACTCATTCTATATTGAATTTGGTGTTAAACCTACTGTATTCCAACTTCTTTATGGTTCATAGACTGAATTACTAGCCATAGATGCATTGCAATAAGCAAACAACATACGAAAAACAGAATCTGTCAAAAATAGAACAATCTGTAGCAATCTGTAACTAACGCAAACTTCTGGAACTCTAAAAATCCTACAAAAATAGTAAGTCCTGTAAAATTTGTTTATTGAACATCATCAAAAAGAATCAACGCAAAATCACGTTCCTGTGATTTAACAAAATTATATTCGTGCGTGCAAAGTTTCTGTTTTTCAGCAGAATAAAATCAACTATCATCGTAGGTTATCCTATAGGTTCTACTTGGCACAAACACTAATTAAAAGATAAAAACACATCTAACCAGAATATAGGTGCAAGATTTATTACTAAACAGGAGCAAAAACAAAAAACATAAAGAAAATTGGGTTGCCTCCCAACTAGCGCTATCGTTTAACGCCCCTAGCTAGGCATAAAAAGCAAAGATAGATCTAACGAGTGCCATCTTTGGCACTAAATTCATAAGTAGCATGCATGATAGATTCATAAGGTAATTTGACTTTCTTTCTTGGAAAGTGCTCCATGCCTTTCTTTAATGAAAATTAGAATCTAATATTCCCTTCCTTCATATCAATAATCGCACCAATCGTTCTAAGGAAAGGTCTACCAAGAATAATAGGGCAAGAAAGATTGCAATCTATATCAAGAACGATAAAATCTACGGGCACCAAATTTCTATTTGCAACAATAAGAACATCATTGATCCTTCCCATAGGCTTTTTAATGGTGGAATCCGCAAGGTGCAAATTTAAAGAGCAATCATCAAGATCATGGAAACCTAGAATATCACATAAAGTTTTCGGAATCGTGGAAACACTAGCACCCAAATCACACAAAGCAAAACACTCATAATCTTTAATTCTAATCTTTATAGTAGGTTCCCACTCATCATTAAGTTTTCTAGGTATAGAAACTTCCAAATTAAGTTTTTCATCATAAGATTGCATCAAGGCATCAACAATATGTTTGGTAAAAGCTTTGTTTTGACTATAAGCATGAGGAGAATTAACAACGGATTGCAACAAGGAAATACACCCTTTTAAAGAACAATTATCATAATCAAATTCCTTGAAATCCGAGATAGTGGGTTCAACATTATTAGAAGTTGAGGATTCTCCAATCTCACTTTTACCAAATTTAACATCAAGATCTAAAGACTCCGAATTTTTGGGACGCCTTCTAGGCAAAGTTGATTCATCATCACTCCCATAATCATCAAAATTCATATTGCAAAACATAGATCTAATCGGAGACGCATCAATAACTTTAAGATCCTCATCATTATTTTCACGGAAACTAGAAGAACACGCTTTTATAAAGCTTTCTTTTTTAGCACGCAATCTAGCGGTTCTTTCCTTGCACTCGTCAATGGAAATTCTCATTACTTTGAGAGACTCATTGATATCATGCTTAGGAGAAGAAGATCCAAGTTTAAGAGAATTAACATCAAGCGAAAGTCTATCAACGTTCCTAGCCAAATCATCAACTTTGAGCAATTTTTCTTCAAGCAAAGCATTAAAATTCTTTTGAGAAATCATAAATTCTTTCACACTATTCTCAAAATCAGAGGGCATCTTATTAAAATTACCATAAGAATTATTGTAGGAATTTCCATAATTATTAGAGGGATTACTAGGGAACGGTCTAGCATTAAATTTCCTCTATAAGCATTATTTCCAAAACTATTCCTACCAACAAAATTCACATCCATAGATTCATTATTATTCTCAATCAAGGAAGACAAAGGCATATCATTGGGATCAAGAGGAGTATTTTTAGTAGCAAACATCTTCATAAGTTCATCCATCTTTCCACTCAAAACATTAATTTCTTCTATAGCATGCACTTTTTTACTAGCAGATCTTTCGGTGTGCCATTGAGAATAATTAGCCATAATATTATCAAGCAATTTTGTAGCATCTCCTAATGTGATTTCCATAAACGTGCCTCCCGCGGCCGAATCTAAGAGATTTCTAGAAGCAAAGTTCAAACCGGCATAAAAATTTTGTATGATCATCCATAAATTCAAACCATGAGTAGGGCAATTGCGAAGCATCAATTTCATTCTTTCCCAAGATTGGGCAACATGCTCATGATCAAGTTGTTTAAAATTCATAATATCGTTCCTAAGAGTGATGATCTTAGCGAGAGGAAAATACTTAGAGATAAAAGCATCTTTGCACTTGTTCCAAGAATCAATACTATTTTTAGGCAAAGACGAAAACCAAACTTTAGCACGATCTCTAAGTGAAAACGGAAATAACTTCAATTTGACAATATTGTTATCCGTATCTTTCTTCTTTTGCATATCACACAAATCAACAAAATTGTTTAGATGAGTAGCGGCATCTTCACTAGGAAGGCCGGCAAATTGATCTTTCATAACAAGATTTAGCAAAGCGGTATTGATTTCACAAGACTCAACATCATTAAGAGGAGCAATCGGAGTACTAAGGAAATCATTATTATTGGTATTCGAGAAGTCACACAATTTGGTATTATCTTGCGCCATGGCAACAAGTAATCCAACACACAAGCAAATAGAAAAACGGCAAGCGAAAAGAGAGGAGGAGATTGGGAAAGAGAGGGCGAATAAAACGGCAAGGGTGAAGTGGGGGAGAGGAAAACGAGAGGCAAATGGCAAATAATGTAAATGCGAGGGAGATGGGTTTGTGATGGGTACTTGGTATGTCTTGACTTGAGCGAAGACCTCCCCGGCAACGGCGCCAGAAATCCTTCTTGCTACGTCTTGAGCTTGCGTTGGTTTTCCTTGAAGAGGAGAGGGTGATGCAGCAAAGTGTAGCGTAAGTATTTCCCTCAGTTTTGAGAACCAAGGTATCAATCCAGTAGGAGGCTCCTCAAAAGTCCCACGCACCTACACAAACAAACTGAGAACTCGCAACCAACGCAATAAAGGGGTTGTCAATCCCTTCACGGCCACTTGCGAAAGTGAGATCTAATAAAGATAGTATGATAAGATAAATATATTTTTGGTATTTTATAATATAGATGCAAAAAGTAAAGATGCAAATAAAGGTAGATTGAAAGCAAATATGATAAGAGATAGACCCGGGGGCCATAGGTTTCACTAGAGGCTTCTCTCAAGATAGCATAAGTATTACGGTGGGTGAACAAATTACTGTCGAGCAATTGATAGAAAAGCGCATAGTTATGAGATTATCTAGGCATGATCATGTATATAGGCATCACGTCCATAACAAGTAGACCGACTCCTGCCTGCATCTACTACTATTACTCCACACATCGACTGACTCCTGCCTGCATCCAGAGTATTAAGTTCATAAGAACAGAGTAACGCATTAAGCAAGATGACATGCTGTAGAGGGATAAACACATGCAATATGATATAAACCCCATCTTGTTATCCTCGATGGCAACAATACAATACGTGCCTTGCAACCCTTTCTGTCACTGGGTAAGGACACCGCAAGATTGAACCCAAAGCTAAGCACTTCTCCCATGGCAAGAAAGACCAATCTAGTAGGCCAAACCAAACTGATAATTCGAATAGACTTGCAAAGATAACTCAATCATACATAAAATAATTCAGAGAAGATTCAAATATTATTCATAGATAAACTTGATCATAAACCCACAATTCATCGGATCTCGACAAACACACCACAAAAAGAGTTTACATTGAATAGATCTCCACAAGAGAGGGGGAGAACATTGTATTGAAATCCAAAAAGAGAGAAGAAGCCATCTAGCTAATAACTATGGACCCGTAGGTCTATGGTAAACTACTCACAACTCATCGGAGGGGCAAGGATGTTGATGTAGAGGCCCTCCATGGTTGATTCCCCCTCCGGCAAAGTGCCGGCGAAGGCTCCAAGATGAGATCTCACGGATACAGAAGGTTACGGCGGTGGAAATTGTGTTTCGTGGTGCTCCTGGATGTTTTTGGGGTACGTAGGTATATATAGGAGGAAGAAGTATATTGGTGGCCGCCCGAGGGGCCCGCGAGACAGAGGGCGCGCCCTATAGGGGGGGCGTGGCCCCCTTTCTTGTGGGTCCCTCGGGAGCTTCTTGAGTTTCACTCCAAGCTGTCCGGATCATGTTCGTTCCAAAAATCACGCTCCCGAAGGTTTCATTCCGTTTGGACTCCGTTTGATATTCCTTTTCTTCGAAATACTGAAATAGGCAAAAAAACAGCAATATGGGCTGGGCCTCCGGTTAGTAGGTTAGTCCCAAAAATGATATAAATGTGTAAAATAAAGCCCATAAACATCCAAAAGGGGTAATATAATAGCATGGAACAATAAAAAATTATAGATATGTTGGAGACGTATCAGCTGCCCGTCCATCCTTCACTGTCTTGAGTACGACTTCTCGATGCTCATTGTAGTCTGGATGAAATACTTTAACCTTCATTGCATGTCCACCAATCATGTACTTTGTGAGGTAATCTTGAGTGAACTGCTTTGGGAACCACTGCGAACGAAAAGGATTCAAACAATGTTGTCTAACAACTCATTATGGGCAGTAAAAAGAGAAGGTTGTAGAGTTTGTAGTTACCATCCTACAGCTCATTGTTGTGTTGGATAGAGCATAAAAAAATAATTTTCTTACCACCATTCATATCTTTTTGCTAATAATCCTTATCAGTTTCCTCACTTGATGCTTGTTCATGAATATCTCATTGCCCCATACGCAAAAAGGGTCGATGCGTGGATCCTTGCCAAGGGCATATGTACCTACAAGCAACAAGTCAATATTAGAAGCTAACAAGTGTCCAGGCCTGGATCTATATGCACTACATTATGGAACGACGGGGAATACAAGCCGAGGGATGAAGCTAACCTCGGCGGAAAATGGTGGCCACTCCCGTTGTTGTCATGCATAAGTAGTGGAAAGGCATGATAAGTACGACAACCTTAACATCAAACAAATATAGCAAAGGTAAACAATATCATCTCCAAATGATAGCTTGAATGTGTTGGTTTCAGCATGCTGTTAAAGCATATATGAAATGGAAGGCAATGTTACCGATAGCAGGTTTAACAACCATCAAATATTGCAATTCAAACTGGTATTGTTGAAAATGAATGGAACGTAGGTAATGGTTAAACATCACTGGATAAATGTGTAAACTGGAATAAAGGGCATGTGTTAACTACACCAGGCATAACTGGAACCAAATATAGTCGTTCAAACTGGTATTGATGCAGTCGAGCGGCATAGTTCCGACTTGCACATCATGAACAACACATTGTGAATGACTGAAATAAACAAGGCATAAATGATCAGTATAACAACCAAATATAGCCGTTGAAAACTGGACAGAGTCTCACTGGAACCAACCTAACAAGCAAATAAAGATAAACATGGCATATGCTTAAAAACTGGACAAATGCTCACTGCAACCAACCTAACAAAGCAAATACAGATAAACAAGGCATCTGCTTGAAAACTAGACAAATGCTAAAAAAAGCAACCTAATAACCAAATACAGATAAACAAGCCGTTTGCTTGATAAGTGGACAAATGCTCACTGCAACCAAACTAAGACAAAATACATATAAACAATGCATCGGCTCGATAACTGGAAAAATGCTCACTGCAACCAACCTAACAACCAAACACAGATAAACAAGGCATCTACTCACTATAAACAACAAAATATAGGCATTCGTGAAACTGGAGTGGACAATTCATACTTAAACATCACATGCTAGACATCTAGGGTTTAGCCATTACGATCTCGAGGTAGATCAACTCTTGTAACCCCTATACTCATCAAAGTCAATCAAGCAGGTATTACCTCTATTAAGAGGGCCCGAACCTGGGTAAACATCGTGTCCCTGCCTCATGTTACCTTCGATCTTTAGACGCACAGTTCGGGACCCCCTTCCCGAGATTTGCCGGTTTTGACACCAACATTGGTGCATTCATTGAGAGTTCCACGGTGTAGTTGTCGGTGTTCTGGGAACGGGGGTCCCTAGACTTGCCTGCTTGTGGCCTGCGGCGTGGCTCAAGCAGTGGCCCATTACGGCCTGTCATCATCAACCCAAGTTCAAGACCCTCGCGAGGGGCCAAGCCTCGCGGGGGGGGGGGGGGGGGGCGATGACACAGAGCTTCCTCAGGGGCGGCCTCACCAGGAAGGCTCGCGAGGAGGCGGAGAGATAAAGCCAAGGAGTACCTCGCGAGGTGCTCGTGACACAAGCCATGATGATCGAGACCAGGCGGGCGCCAGGCAGGCGCCAGCCGGCGCAGTGTCCTCGTTTCCTCTTTGGTACAAAGGGGGCAAGCGCAGGCACGGAGTACCGAGGCATCAAGCAAAGGTTTCCCTATCGATGCAACGAGACCAATACCGGCAGGACGGCAGGACAGAGATCACCGTGGAGCCCAGGACGGTGTCATTGCCAGTGCCTTTGGCAGTCGAAGACCAACTTTAGTTAGGATAGCTCGTACTAGCTATCGCCCTTCAATATGGCCATTGTTGGCTCCCTTCCCGCTTAATATTTGGGAAGAGGACCAGGGCCTCTATAAATAGAGATAGCCACCACAGTAGAAAGGGATCAAATCCTTCCCTAGCAGAGCACCGCACCAGCTCAAGAACACCCCTCGCGAGGCTATTCTTCCTATGTACTGTTCATCATCAGCCCTAGAGGCAATCTCCCACACCACACACTGGATTAGGGTATTACACCAAAACGGTGGCCCGAACCAGTATAAACCTCGTGTCCCGTGTGTTGTTCATTGTGTAGCTTAGATTCGCGGCGAGGTTTTGGGGCGTGGATCGGTAGGGAGAAGATCTTCATGCGCACCCCAGAGTTCGAACCTTAAGGGTTTTGCCGGAACCCGACATCCGACATTTGGCGCGCCAGGTAGGGGTGTGCCGGAGCTCTCCCTTCCGTCGACCGTCTCTCCATCAACACCGCGCTTCGCCCTCATGGCGGTGACGCGCTGCCGGCTCCGGCGGCCGACGCCAATGCAGGGGCCAGGGGCTCCGAGCCTTGGCCCCCGCCGTCCGACAGGTGCAGTGGCCGCACAAGTTCAAGGCAGAGATGCCGCCGCGTTACAACGGCGCAATGGATCCGCTGGCTTTCATGCTGGCGTACGAGGAGGCCGTCCTCAAGGCCGGGGGTGACGACAGGGTCATGGCTAACTGGTTTCCCATGGCCCTCACCGGCGTCCCGCGCGTGTGGCTGCTCCATCTGCTGACGGCCTCTGTGGCCTCCTGGGAGGAGCTGCGCAGCCTCTTCCTCGCCCACTACGCTGCGCCGGCACCCCCGGTCATCGCGGCTCTCCTGGGCGCCTCGCAGGCGCCACCCTCGGGCCGCCATGTCAAGCCTTTTGTCCGCCAAATTGGCACCGCCCTCACGCGGCATGGAGTTCCCCCGGGCTGGGCGGCACCCGAGGCCGACCTGACCTTCAGCTCCGACGATCACCCTGTCAGCACTGCCTACTCGGGTGCGCTACCAATGCATTGCATGCCCACTATCTGCCAGGTGGCCGTCACCAGGACCCTCATCGACGGAGGTGCCGGCCTCAACATACTCTTGGTGGAGGCCGTCAACCTCCTCCATGTACTACTGGAACAGCTCCAACCCAGCAATCCCTTCTTGGGCGTCAGAGGTGGTTCCTCCGGCTCCCTGGAGCAGATCCGCCTCCCGGTGACCTTCTGCACGCACGACAACTTCCGCACGGAGTTGGTCAACTTCGACATCGCCTGCATCGGCCTCCCATACAACACCATCCTCGACTACCCAGCCTTGGCCCAATTCATGGCAGCGACCCATCTGGCCTACAACCTCATGAAGATGCCCGGGAGCAGCGGCACCCTCATCGTGGCTGGAGACACCAAAGATGCTCTGCAGGCGCTCAAGCTCGCCCTCAAGACAGCCGCCGCAGCACAGCCCGCCAGCACTGACACCTCCAAGGCCAAGGGGGCTGTGCCAACCAAGAAGAAGCAACTGTTCACCCAAGACAAGGCAGAAATCAAGCATGTACTAGTTGATGAGGATGGATCCTCCGGCGCCACCTTCACCATACGTGCCAATCTGGACCCCGACCAGGAGGAGGCACTGGTGAAATTCCTGCGCTCGAACAAGGAGGTGTTCGCGTGGGAACCCAAACAGCTAGCGGGGATCCCAAGATATGTGATTGAGCATCACCTAAATGTGTGCCCTAACGTATGCCCCGTGAAGCAAAAAGTGAGGCAGCAGTCCATCGAGAAGAAGGCCTTCATCGTCCAAGAAACCCGCAAGCTGGAAGTGGCAGGTGTCATTCGCGAGGTTCGCTACCCCGAATGGTTGGCAAACCATGTTATTGTGTCGAAAAAGGGAGGAAAGGAGCGCATGTGCGTCGACTTCACCAACCTCAACAAGGCCTGGCCTCAAGATCCATTCCCGCTCCCTCGCATCGACCAAATTGTCGACTCCACCGCTGAGTGCGACCTGCTGTGCTTCCTGGATGCATTTTCGGGCTATCATCAGATCAAGATGGTGATAGAAGACATGGAGAAGACGACCTTCCTAACCCCGTGCGGGGTGTACTGCTACACCTGCATGCTGTTTGGGTTACGCAATGCTGGAGCAACCTTCCAGTGACTGATGCATATCGCCTTGGGCCGACAGCTCGGGAGAAATGCCGAGGCCTATGTCGACAACATTGTGGTGAAGTCTCGGGAGGCAAAGACCTTGATCCAGGACCTGGAAGAAACCTTCGCGAGCCTCCGTGAAGTGGACCTGCGGCTCAACCCGGAGAAGTGTGTGTTTGGCGTTCCTTCAAGCAAGCTTCTGGGCTTCCTCGTGTCCCACCGGGGAATCGAGGCCAACCCAGAGAAGGTCAAGGCAATTGAAGACATAAGTCCATTGCAAACCATTAGAGAAATGCAGAAGCTTGCTGGGCGCGTAACCACGTTAGGATGCTTCATCTCCAAGCTGGGGGAGCGCGCCTTGCCTTTCTTCAAGCTGATGAAGAAGAAGGGCCCATTCGAATGGACACAGGAGGCTGACGAAGCATTTCAAGACCTCAAGAAGTACCTGTCCAGCCCTCCTGTGATGGTGGCACCGCGCCCTCTCGAGCCCCTGGTGCTCTACCTCGCCGCCACACCCTACTCCACTAGTGCAGCTCTGGTGGCGGTTCGGGAAGAGCGCCAGGTCAAGGCTGCATAACGGCCGGCCACGGCCCCGGCCACGGCAGCACGAGACCAAGGAGGCCTCACGAAGACCATGACCTTGGCAGATGGAGACCAGCCTCAACAGGAAAACGCCTCCAAGGCTGAAGAGGCCTTACCAGGCAGCCAGGTGTCAGGGGCTCCGTCATCTCAGGAAGCGCCTAATCCTCCGGAGGAGGTGGACCTCATCAGCACACCCACCCTCGTCGAGCATCTGGTGTATTTCCTCAGCACAGTGCTGCGGGATGCAAGGGCACGGTACCCCATGCCCCATAAGCTCTTGCTCGTGCTATTGGTGGCCTCGCGGAAGCTGCGGCACTACTTTCAAGGTCACCCCATCAAGGTCGTCTCAGCCTACCCATTGGAGAGGGTACTCAGGAGTCCCAACTCCGCTGGAAGGGTCGCTGAATGGAACATCGAGCTGCAAGCATTTCAGTTGGAATTCAGCACAACCAGGGTCGTCAAAGGAGCCGCACTTGGAGATTTTTTGGCAGAATGGACAGAGGCGCCAGGGCTCGAAGTAGGCGAAGATCGGTCACTTTCCCCAGGAAGCGAGGCACCAGACGACTGGGTTATGTACTTTGATGGAGCATTCTTGCGACATGGCGCGGGGGCTGGCGCAGTGCTCATATCCCCCACTCAGGACAAGCTCTATTACGCCGTGCATCTCTGTTTCTAGCAGGACGAGAAGGTCTCCAACAACATAGCAGAATACGAGGGCCTCATAGCAGGCTTAAAGGCTGCAGCAGCTCTGAGGGTGAAGCGCCTCGTCATCAAGGGAGACTCACAGCTCCTCGTCAACTTCTCCACAAAGTGTACGAGCCAAAGGACGAGCACATGAAAGCGTATCTTGCGGAGGTGCGCAGAATGGAAAAGAAATTTTGAGGGCTGGAGTTGCAGCATGTGCCCCGTGGCACCAACCAAGAGGCTGATGACTTCGCCAGGAGGGCATCTAGGCGGCTGCCTCAGGAGCCTGGCGTTTTCGAGGAACGACTCTTCAAGCCCCGGCAGCACCGACGCTATCAAGCACAATGCAACCTCGGGAAGAACTCTCTCAACCGCCTGCCACAGGAGCCCCGGCCTGTGGCCCAACATCGGGAGCACGCTTGCTCCTAGCGCTAGAGCCTCAGGAGGGATGCTGGACTACGGAATTCAAGGACTACCTGATGCAAGGGACTCTACCAGAGAAGGAGGAGGACGCGGAATGCGTGGCCCAGCAGGCCATGGCCTACTGCATCCAAGACGGAGAGCTCTACCGGAAGCAGCCAAACGATGTTTCCCCGTGTTGCATCTCCAGGGAACAGGGGAAGGAGTTGTTGGCTGACATACACGATGGAGATTGTGGACACCACTCGTCATCACGGACCCTCGTTGGCAAGGTGTTTCATAGCGGGTTTTACTGGCCTACAACACTCAACGATGTAATCGAGCTGGTGAAGGCTTGTGAAGCTTGTCAATTCCATGCTAAGCAGATTCATCAGCCAACTCAGGGCCTGCAGACCATCCCACTCTCGTGGCTGTTCGCGGTCTGAGGGCTGGATATCATGGGCCCATTTCCTCGAGCGCCTGGGGGCTACCGCTATCTCTACGTCGCCATCGACAAGTTCACCAAGTGGGTGGAGGTGGAAGCCGTCCGCACCATCCCAGCTGGCTCTACAGTCAGGTTCATCAAGGGCCTCGTGAGCCGATTCGGGGTTGCTAATCGCATCATCACCAACAACGGTTTGCAGTTCACCAGCAACCTTTTCAAAACATATTGTGCTAACCTTGGAATGCAGATATGCTACGCTTCAGTGCCACACCCCCGGAGTAACGTCCAGGCCGAACGCGCCAACGCATAGGTCCTGAAAGGCCTCAAAACTAGGACCTTCAAGAAGAAGCTGGAGGCCTGCGGTAGGGGCTGGTACGATGAGCTCCAGTCTGTGCTATGGTCCATCTGCACTACCGCCACTAAGTCGACTGGCGAGACCCCGTTCTTCCTTGTCTACGGAGCAGAGGCGGTCCTCCCTCACGAGGTCAGGCGTCGCTCCGCGCGGGTCCTAGCGTTTGATGAAGCGCAACAGGATGCCATGCGGGGGATGGGCCTCGTGCTGGGGGAGGAACACCGTCGGGAGGCTGCACTACGAGCAGCGAGATACCAGCAGGCGCTGCAGCGATATCATTGCCGCCACATCCACGCCAAGACTCTTGAGGTAGGTGACCTCGTGCTAAGGCGGGTGCTCTCCAGGGAAGGGCTGCACAAGCTCTAGCCCATGTGGGAGGGCCCGTTCAAGGTTGTTCATGTTTCCAGACCTGGCGCCGCGCGCCTGGAGACCCAGGAAGGGGTGCCCATTGCAAACGCTTGGAACATTCAGCACCTCCGGAGGTTCTACCCTTGAAGTAAGGCCCAGTGCTTGTAAGGAAGGCCCGGTGCCTATGAAGTAAGACCCAGTGCCTGTGAAGAAAGGCCCAGTGCCTGTAAAGAAGGCCCGGCGCCTGTGAAGCTCGCCGCCCCGAGAAAGGCCCAGTGCCTGTGAAGAAGGCCCAGTGCCTATGAAGCTCACCGCCCGTGACACTCTCACGTAATAATGAGTTGGGGCTGTACACGCCCCGAAGTCTCCGGAGTGCCACCCTTCGGCCTAGGGGGCTCCCGCCCATGCCCAGTGGCAGCACTTAGCTCCACCCTGGTGAGAAGACGTCGAAGACTAGACTAGGTGCCGGACGCGGCTTTTCATTTGCTTTTCGCAGTTGGCTTGTTTCCCCTTGTTTGAACCTTTATTGGAGTTGCTTCTAGTGTTGTTTGCCGTCCCCTGCCCCTGTTCTCTATCTTTGGTTTTCGCCCGGCTCGTTCTTTCTCTCACAAGCCTCACGAGGGGGCTGTGCGGGCGCCCTTGTGGGCTTTCTCTCGCTTGGTTTCGCGAGGCTCCCTCACTCAAGTTCACAGCGGGAGCACCCCTCCCAGTCCATGCCCCATGGGCATGGTCACCCACGCGACAAAGGTTCGAAAAATATCCTCCTGACTGATCTTTGCAGACCTCAAGACGCCCGATGAGGCCTCAAGCAGGTACCTCGCGAGGCGAAAACTGCAGTGAACATCTCGAGCTAAGTTGTTACTACACGCAAGCGCATAGCCGCAACACCATAACATAGCACGGGAACGATAAAAATAGCATGATAATTAGGGATGATAGTCTTGCACGCCCCCATGGGGCTCCATACTTCTCTCTCTCAATGCACTCTCAATGCAGGAAAAGCAGAAAAACAAAATAAAAACGGCGCGCGTCCCGTGACGGCTCACGAGGACGGATCCACGTCGTCCTCCCGAGCTCAATTAGATTCCGCCTCGCGCTTCACCGAGGCGCGGCGACGGGACAACCCGCTACCGCCCTCGAGGCGGGCGCGGTGACGTGGTGGCTGATCGCGGCCACTGCTGGAGGAGCTATCACTGGAGGAGGAGCTGCTGAAGCTCCGCGAGCTGCGGACGCCGCCAGGAGCGGGTTCGCCTTCGCCCTCGTCGCGACCATCGCCAAGACCAAGCACCTTGCCGCCATCATTGTCTTAAGGGCAGCACCCTACATGGCGGCCATCCTCTCCGAACACCCTCATGTAGAGGGTTGCATCGCCATCGAACTTGAAGTGGAGGGTGCACCGCCGGCCCAGGCCACGCGCGCGGGCAAACGTCTGCCAGCCGCAAGCCAGGGCCACGTTCCCGGCGACGGAGGTATCCACCGCCACCCAGGAAGCCCTTCTACAGCAGCCGTCCGCCTGCAGCCAGAGCCCCGCCAGGGCCATCAGCCGGCAGTTCGCCGGCAAAGAAGCGAGGGAGCTGGAGCCAATTGCCGCTGGATCTGCCGACAACACGACAAACTCCATCAGCACCTCTGCTAAGTGAAAGTGTGGCCGGGGAGGCCGCGCAGCCACGACGCTTCTTCCCTCGCCGACCGGGCGGCCATCACCCCGCGAAGGACCACACAGCAACCACGAGGGGCCACTGCGGGAGTCGCGGGGTGCTTGCGGGGACGACCTCGACCGCGCTTGGGCGGAGGGGAGCCGGGCCCTTCTCGGCGAGTCTTCCCCTTTTCTGCGGCCGAGAACCTCTTCATGGGCACCATGGGACACAGCGAGCAGCTGGAGCGAGGAAGAAGAATAAGCAGGCAGGGAGAGGGGAGATGTGCAGCGGGGGCTTGCGCCCCTCCACATTTATAGTCCAGAGGGGGCCAACCGTCGGCCTCCACGATCACGGGTAATCATGAATCTTTTTGCATGCAGTAGGGACTCGTCAAATCGGACAGTTGCCGAGGCAACGTGGGGAAGCGGAGACGCCTACGTCCAATCAACCGCCACGCGGCAACCAAGGCCGCAGGCTGTTGGGCCCTATGGCGCTCCGCACTTGCCCTTTGGCTTCGCTGCTAAACCAAGTCCGAGCGCGCCTTGGGCCCGGGGGCTACTGTCAGCGTTCTGGGAATGGGGGTCCCCAGACTTGCATGCCTGCAGCCTGCGGCGTGGCTTAAGCAGTGGCCCAGTATAGCCCGTCATCATCAACCCAAGTTCAAGACCCTCGCAAGGGGCCAAGCCTCGTGGGGTGGACAATGCAGGGCTTCCTCAGGGGCGACCTCACCAGGCAGGCTCGCGAGGAGGCGAAGATATCAAGGCAAGGAGTACCTCGCGGGGTGCCCGTGACGCAAGCCATGACGATCAAGACCAGGCGGGCGCCAGGCGGGCGCCAGCCAGCGCAGTGTCCTCGTTTCCTCTTTGGTACAAAGGGGGCAAGCGCAGGCGTGGAGTACTGAGGCATCAAGCAAATGTTTCCCTATCGGTGCAACAAGACCAAGACCGGCAGGACGGAGATCACCGTGGAGCCCAGGACGTCGTCATTGCTAGTGCCTTTGGCAGTCGAAGACCAACTTTAGTCAGGATAGCTTGTACTAGCTGGCCCCCTTCAAAATGGCCGTTGTTGGCTCCCTTCCCGCTCAATATTTGGGAAGAGGACCGGGCCTCTATAAATAGAGATAGCCACCACAATAGAAAGGGATTGAATCCTTCCCTAGCAGAGCACCACACCAGCTCAAGAACACCCCTCGCGAGGCTGTTCTTCCTCTATATTGTTCATCATCAGCCCCAGAGGAAATCCCCCACACCACACACTAGATTAGGGTATTACACCACAACGGTGGCCCGAACCAGTATAAACCTCGTGTCCCTTGTGTTGTTCATCATGTAGCTTAGATTCATGGCGAGGTTTTGGGGTGTGGATCGGTAGGGAGAAGATCTTCATGCACACCCCAGAGTTCGAACCTTAAGGGTTTTGCCGGAACCCGACATCCGACAGTAGTCTCTAGAAGGCTCGATGGATCCATCAATCATCTACAACAACACCGCCTTGATGGAGACTTTTCTCCCTGGCCAAATCTTTGTATTCGGCGGCTTCGCACTACGTGCTAACTCGATTGGCCATCTGGAGCAGATCGACAGCTACGCCCCTTGTCATCAGATCAGTTTTGGAAATCTGAACTATGTCGCCGACATCCGAGGAGACTTGATCTTGCAAGGGTTCACGATCCCCATCACCGCTCTGGCCTTAGATCCGAACGCACCACCAGGTCCGAAGACGGGAGTTTAAAGCCCGCCGGACTCTGCGGCCGTAGAGCCTGGCACCGGAGAACCAAAGGGGACTGCATGACCGGCAGGCCTGGAGTCATGACAGGCTCCCTCTATCCTCATTAAGCCGGACTCTCCTCCGAACACCAACTCTGAACTCTCAAGATTAGCGTTATATGAGCTTGGCTAGGGAACTCCTGTCCCGCCCCGCTCCATGGACTCTCGCTTCTCCGTCCAAACCTCGCTCTTGAACGAGGCCCTGGATTTAATGCGATCTCTCAGCGTTGTAGAAACATCGCTGTCAAACTACACCTAGCCCATACTAGGGGATGAGAGCAGGGAAATTTACGTCCCACCCGCCACCCACTTCGTAGCCACTATCGAGGATTTAACCAACACGCTCGCCTACGATTCTGAAGACATCGACGGTATGGACAACGATACCGGAGATGAGAAGAGCCAGATCCCGCCGTTCACTGGACGCTAGACGGCCACTTCCTCGTATGACGTATACATGGTAGATATACCAAAATAGGAAGACGGTGACGATGGGAAGAATCTAGAGGATGAACTTGCTGAAGCACCTCCGAAGCATCGACGTCAGTGGCGCTAATCAAAATCGTGTCGCGAAAAAGACAGCAATACCGACACCGGAGACAATAACACCCCGGATAACCCTGAAGACCAAGACGCCCCTGTCGATCCAACATCTGAGCATGACGATTGGGAAGAGGGGCAAGTCAACCCCGATGATCCTATCGGGAACGAGGGCTCGGAGGATAGTAATTACCTACCAATCTCCAAAGAGGACGAGAGCCTTGGCGACGAAGATTTCATCATGCCAGAGGAACCCCTTGAGCAAGAACGCTTTAAGTGCTGGCTAATAGCCACAACAAGAATCCTAAAAAAGAAGCGACAGCAAGTTCAAGCCGACGAGGACTTACTCAATGATAGATGGACTAATGTCCTGGCAGCCGAGGAATATGGCCTCGAGCGCCCAAGTAAGAGTTACCCAGAGCGCAGGTTGCTTTCCCAATTCGACAATGAGGTCCCAGAGCCTATACCGATAGTGCGTAATGCGGCTGACGGGCCTGACCGACCACCTCGTGCCGGGACAGTGCAGCAACCCAAGCCGAACACTAGCCTGCACCACCTCGCCCTAGAGGCGGAGAAACAGCAGCTGCAAGGTACATGCATGACCTGCGACAGGACATGGACAATAGAGCTGGTCATACCAGATCAATTTATGGATCAAGGGGGCGTGCACCAGTGCGAGAAGACGGCCGTCAGGCCTGGCATGATAAGCACAACCTCTCCCGGGCCGAAAACCGCATACGGACTCCATCCAAACTGCGTTGTGACTTCGCCCGATACAGAGGAGCCGCACACCCCTTATGCTTCACCGATGAGGTAATGGAGCACCAGTTCCCGGAAGGGTTTAAACCCGTGAACATTGAATTGTACGACGGCACAATTGATCCCACAGTATGGATTTAAGACTTTCTTCTCCACATCCACATGGCCCGTAGTGATGACTTGCATGCCATCAAGTACCTCCCCCTAAAACTTAAGGGACCAGCAAGGCATTGGCTGAACAGCCTCCCAGAAAACTCTATTGGTAGATGGGAAGACTTGGAGGACGCCTTCAGAGACCACTTCTAAGGTACCTATGTTCGGCCCCCAGACGCCGATGACCTTAGTCACATAATCCAGCAACCGGACGAATCAACCCGGAAGCTCTAGACCAGGTTCTTAATTAAAAAGAACGAGATTGTGGATTGTCCGGATGACGAAGCCCTCGCGGCCTTCAAACACAGCGTCCAAGATGAGTGGCTCGCCCAACACCTCAGCCAAGAAAAGCCAAAGTCCATGGCATCCCTCACCGCACTTATGATCCGCTTTTGCACGGGAGAAGATAGCTGGCTAGCTCATCGAAGCAATAGCACCAGCGACCCAGACACCTTCGAAGCCAGGGACAGTAATGGCAAGCCACGACGCGATAAGCACAAGCGTTGAAACAATAATGAAGACATGGCAGTCAACAACGGATTCAGTGGCTCCAAAGCCGGTCAGCAGAAGAAGCCATTCAAAGGAAACAAAGATGGTCGATCCAGTTTGGACAGAATCCTTGATCGGCCTTGCCAGATTCAGGGCACCCCTGATAAACCTGCCAACCACATCAACAGAAACGTCGGGTCTTTAAACAGGCCAGCAAGCTCAACGCCAAACACAAGGGGAAAAGGCCACCCAGCGAGGACAACGACGAAGAGCCTCGCCCATCGGACACAGGGGGGCAGAAGCAATTTCCCCTCAAGATCAAAACAGTGAACATGATTTATGTCACCCACATCCCTAAACGGGTGCGCAAGCGCGCATTAAGGGACGTCTACACTGTAGAGCCGGTCGCCCCAAAATTCAACCCACGGTCTGCTTGTCCGATCACCTTCGATCGAAAGGATCACCCGACCAGTATCCGTCATGGAGGTTCGGCAGCCTTGGTCCTTGACCTAATCATCGAAGGATTCCACCTCACGCGAGTCCTCATGGATGGTGGTAGTAGCCTTAACCTGCTTTACCAGGACACCGTCCGCAAAATGGGTATTGATCCGACGAGAATCAAGCCCACTAAAACTACCTTTAAATGAGTAATACCTAGCGTAGAGGCCCATTGCTCGGGCTCAATAACATTGGAAGTTGTCTTCGGCTCGCCCGACAACTTCCTTAGTGAAGACTTGATCTTCAATATCGTACCCTTCCGAAGTGGCTATCACGAACTGCTCGGATGGACCGCTTTCGCTCGATTCAACACGGTCCCACACTATGCTTATTTAAAGCTCAAGATGCCCGGTCCATGCGGTGTCATAACAGTCAATGGAAACATGGAACGCTCCCTCCGCACGGAGGAGCACACCGTGGCTCTCGCAGCCGAAGAACTGAGCGGCCCCCTCAAGCCGCACAACTCATCAGCCATCAAGCTACCGGACTTCGTTAAAAGAGTCCGGTCAGTCTCGCAAGCTGACGGCTTGGTACTTCCGGAGCTAGACTAGCAGTTTTGCCTCCGTCGATCGCCGCACACACCCGCGGAATTTGTACCGCGGATGCATCACTGCACTCAAAATACCTTGGGTATCAATGGAGGCACAGTACGGACTGGTCTATAGTACGGTTCGACCCTGTATGACCTTCCACATTTCTTCAGTTACTTTTCTCTCCTATCACAGGTGCATTAGAACCCACATATCCTACGGACTTACAAGGATTCTCTTCGAGCCCAGTTTTGTGCGGGGAACCGAAGATCGTTCCCTTTAAGGAACCCCTCTCTACAAGGCGAAAGTGGCGCAGACGTGCGGCATGATATGCAAAGGACTCTTCGGACCAAACCTTATTAAAAGGACCTGTACTGAGCTTTTCTCCTTATTAGACCCCCGGCATGTAAAATCACTTTGGTGCTTATGGTACTCTATGTAAGATCACGTTTCGACGTATCAATCAGATCCTAGTAAGGGACAATTTTTCGGTATCAACTTTATTCATAAAACTCTGCTTCGTCGCTCTAGTTGTCACACTCACATACCTAGACACCCATTGCTAGGGGCTCTATACGGCCACATATGTGCTGCTGAACAAAAGCCCGATCAGCTTTGTAGCACACTTCGGCTTCCCGAACTTGGCATTATATGCATCGGCTCTGAATCATGTCTTTGGTCAATAGTTAGGTTGCCCGGCTTCTGTGTTTACTACCTTACGTTCTATTTGTTCGGCTAGGGTAGTAAAGGGAAACCTACTGCGATTGTGTTTCTGGTTTGTCCGGTCAAGCACCATGATATGTCTCCAACGTATCTATAATTTTTGATTGTTACATGCTATTATATTACCCGTTTTGATGTTTATGGGCTTTACTTTACACTTTTATATCATTTTTGGGACTAACCTACTAACCCGAGGCCCAGCCCGAATTGCTGTTTCTGTGTGCCTATTTTAGTGTTTCGAAGAAAAGGAATATCAAACGGAGTCCAAACGGAATGAAACCTTCGGGAGCGATCTTTTCGGAACAAACACAATCCAGGAGACTTGGACTGGACGTCAAGCAGCAAACGAGGCGGCCACGAGGGTGCCCGGTGCGCCCTAGGGGGGGTGGGCGCGCCCCCACCCTCGTGGCTCAACCGATCTACTTCTTCCTCCTATATATACTCCCGTACCCTGAAAACATGCATGAGCACCACGAAAAACCATTTCCACCGCCGCAACCTTCTGTATCTGTGAGATCCCATCTTGGAGCCTTCGTCGGTGCTCCGCTGGAGGGGGAATCGACCACGGAGGGCCTCTACATCATCTCCAAGGCCTCCCCAATGAGTTGTGAGTAGTTTACCATAGACCTTCGGGTCCACAGTTATTACCTATATGGCTTCTTCTCTCTCTATGAATCTCAATACAAAGTTCTCCTCGATCTTCTTGGAGATCTATTCGATGTAACTCTTTTTGCGGTGTGTTTGTCGAGATCCGATGAATTGTGGGTTTATGATCAAGTTTATCTATGAGAAATAATTGAATCTTCTCTGAATTCTTTTATGTGTGATTGGTTATCTTTGCAAGTCTCTTCGAATTATCAGTTTTGTTTGGCCTACTAGATTGATCTTTCTTGCAATGGGAGAAGTGCTTAGCTTTGGGTTCAATCTTGCGGTGTGCTTTCCCAGTGACAGTAGGGGCAGCAAGGCACGTATTGTATTGTTGCCATCGAGGATAAAAAGATGGGGTTTATATCATATTTCTTGAGTTTATCCCTCTACATCATGTCATCTTTGTTAATGCGTTACTCTGTTCTTATGGACTTAATACTCTAGATGCAGGCAGGAGTCGGTCGATGTGTGGAGTAATAGTAGTCGATGCAGAATCGTTTCGGTCTACTTGTTGCAGACGTGATGCCTATGTACATGATCATGCCTAGATACTCTCATAACTATGCACTTTTCTATCAATTGCTCGATAGTAATTTGTTCACCCACCGTAATACTTATGCTATCTTGAGGGATGCCACTAGTGAAATCTATGGCCCCCGGGTCTATCTTTTATCATATAAGTTTTCCATCTACTTTTATTTGCAATCTTTACTTTCCAATCTATATCATAAAAATACCAAAAATATTTATCTTATCTTATTACCTCTATTAGATCTCACTTTTGCAAGTTACCGTGAAGGGATTGACAACCCCTTTATCGCGTTGGTTGCGAGGTTCTTGTTTCTTTGTGTAGGTACGAGGGACTTTTGAGGAGCCTCCTACTGGATTGATACCTTGGTTCTCAAAAACTGAGGGAAATACTTACGCTACTTTGCTGCATCACCCTTTCCTCTTCAAGGGAAATCCAACGCAGTGCCCAAGAGGTAGCACACGTCAGTAGAGAAAGCCGAAAACTGATTGTCATGATGCGGCGAGAGCTGGTCAGCCGCTCGGTGACTTACTAAATCTTTAACGATTTTTCCATATTAAACGAAGGACTATTTTTCCAGTCATATACGTAACGCATTCGCATTTCGGATAGCCGCATACGTACCAGGGGCTATTTCACAGCCCCGTCGTCAAACTCCTATGGCTAAGTGAGAGTGGCAAAGCCGTATAGTCCGATTGCCTAGTTCGCCGCACTGACACCTCCGTCACGGACCAAGACGTTGGGGCAAGAGTGCTCATGTGCCATTCCGAACACCCCCGTAGTATCTACGTGGGGGCTGAAGTCGATGACTGGAAAATACTCAGGAATACAAAAACAGTCGCACGGGAGGAAAGAACTTTCAAATAATGGAACAAATATGTTACAAGGACTTAATGTATATAATAAACACATCCGGGTCATTCGGAAACATTCATTCGAATATAATGTCCTTTGAGCATTGACCCTCTATCAAGCGAGCACCCTCTAGGACGTCGTCTAAATAACGCTCCGGCGTGCGGTGGTCCTTGCCTTCGGGAGGACCCTCCACCGCGATAACGGCGACCTTCATCTTCGCCTAGTGCACCTTGATGCGGGCGGAGGCCCTCTGTGCACCTTCTATCCACACTGACCATTTGATTGCATCAATTCGGGGCACGACATCGATGAGTTGCCGCACTAGGCCAAAATAGCTGCTCGGAACGGGTTCGGCCGACCACAACTGGAGTATGACCTCCTTCATGGCCGCTCCGAACATCTTATGCAACTCGGCCCACTGCGCCATTTGGTCATTCGGCAGCGTCGAGCACTCCTGTGCTGTGAACTGCGACCAGAACAGCTTCTCCCTCACATGCCCCTCCTAGGCTCGGTAGAATTGTGCAGCATCGGCGACGCTCTTCGGAAGATGCGTCTAGAGAACTCCATAGTCGATTAAGTAAGGCATACCTCTGATCGCCAAACTTAGACTGTAAAAGAAAGGGCTTACCAGCCGCTATCTGTCCGGCCTATCGGGTCTCCTCGCGAGTCGCTCAGGATTCGGACCTCGCCTCTTGGGCTTCTTGAAGGGCCTTGGCGAGTTCGGCCGCCTTAGCTTTATTCTCCTCCTCGAGGAGCTCGCACTTGCGAGTCGTGTCCTTGAGCTCTTGCTCAACTTTGGACACCCGCGTCTTGAACTGGCGCCGGGAGACCTGTTTGGCCTTCAAATCAGCAGCCGCTTTCTCAGCGGCCGCATCGCTCATCCTTGCCTACTCCTTCATGCGGGCAAGGTCATTCCTGAGGGTCTCGACCTCAACAGCGCCATCTGCAATTATGCATATAGCAACATGTAAGCTTCAACTTCGCGTTTCAATTATATATGTAGTACTTGAAACATACCCAGCGCCTCGTCGAGCCGCTTGTTAATCTAGATATTGTCCTTGTTGACTAGCTGGAGTTTCCGCTTCAGTTCAGAAACTTCCGCGGCCTGAGCGGTCGCCGCCAACAGTGAAGCCTATTTTTTATCAAAAAGATAAGTATGTTATTTCCTGTGGATATATATAGACCCTCAGTTCGCCCTCCTTCATTGGCTAAATAGAGTTTCAGGGGCTACTATCTATATACAGGCAGATTTTTTTATATGGAAAGCGGCTAAAGACATTACATCGCATACCTCGAAGCCTGTTAGTAGGCTCGTGAAGGCTTAATTCACTCCGCTCTTAGCGGACTGAACCTTCTCAACCACCGTACCCATCAAGGTACGGTGCTCCTCCAAGACGGACACACTTTGCAGAGCATCCTTCAGCATGTTCGGAGCCTCCGCATTAACAGAGGTCGCCGTTGGAATAGCCGTCTCCCCCTCCTGCGGAGGGGGCTGCTGATTCGGTTTCGAAGCCGTTGGTGTCTCCGGAACGGTATCCGGCCGGAGGTCGGATAATTCAGGACCCCCGTCACCGGTCTCCATGAGGGTTGCGCCCCCAATGTTCTCGGCAGCCAAGACGTTATCCCCTGGCGGCGTCTTGGTCCCACTACAAAAAAATACACTTCCGTGGTGATACGTGTTTGTCACAGTAGGTCGCGTTTTTTGTCATGCATGTACATCCATGACGATTTTATGACAGAATCAAAACAGTCATACCTATGCTGTCGTAGAAGTGTTCCATGACATTACCAAAATTATCATCACGGAAGTGTCCACTTCCATGACGATAAATCGCGCGTCATAGAAGTGCTTTCGTCAAGGGTGACCGACACGTGGCATCCACCATAACGGAAGCCATTAAGCTATCGGGTCGGGTTTTGGATCCGATAACCAGTTAACAACCCCGACCAATGGGGATTTTCCACGTGTAAAATCATCATTGGCTGGAGGAGACACGTGTCAGCTCCACGGTGGCACATGTGTCACTCATCTAATGGGTGAGACGTGCCTATGATATGTTGACACGTGGACCGGCCCATCAAGTTTAAATGGGCCGGCCCAACTATAGGCCCAAAAGATTTTGCAGACCATAATGGGCCGGCCCAGCTAAAGGCCCATGAGATTTTGTGGACCATAATGGGCTGGCCCAGCTAAAGGCCCACAAGATTTTGCAGGCCATAATGGGCCGGGCTAGGTAAAGGCCCACAAGATTTTGGTGTGCCATAATGGGCCGGCCCAGGTAAAGGCCCACAAGATTATTGCATCATAATGGGCCGGCCCAGCTAAAGGCCCACGAGATTTCGCCGACATTAATGGGCCAGCTCAGCTGTAGGCCCACAAGATTTTGAGGACCCTAGTAGGCCGACCCATTAACTGGCTGCCATGTTTTGGGCCAAATGTCGGCCCATATTTGATCCGGTCCATTAATGGCCTGCCACATTCTGGGCCTAATAATGGCCAATATGATATCCGGCCCGTTAAAGGCCTACCACGTTCTGGGCCAAATTACGACCCAAATCAGGTCCGGCCCTTTAAGAGGCTTTGGGCTAAATTATGGCCCATATCAGATTCGGCCCGTCAACTGGACACTATGCTTTTGGGCCCACTTGCTAAAGGCCCATTTAGTAATCCGTCTTGATATTAGTTTCGGCCTGTTAAGGGCCCGTTTAACAGTTCAGCCCTATATTAATTTCGGTCTGTTTAAGGCCCGTCATATAGTTGGGCCTAACTACGGCCCGGTTTGCATCCGGCCTGCTCACAGCCGATATCTGATTGGGCCAAACAAGGACCGAGACAATTTTGGCCTATTAAAAGCCCGTGACTTGATTCGTACAATCATGGGCCGGGGTCCATTTCGGACTGCTGCCGGTCCGTGAGCTGTTCGGCACGTTTCAGGCCCAACCTACTTCTCAGCCTCCTAAAAGCCCATTGAGTTTTCTTGCGAAAAGAGGGCCGGGGGTTAGTCGGCCTATTAAAGGCCCGTATCTAGTAGTGGTCCAGTTTACTTTTGGCCTTTTAATGGACCAAGATGACGGGGCCCGTGATGCGGGTCCTACATCGTGATTGCATGATGACCCGATTATGTACCGTAATTTTACGGTTTGGCCGGTTTAATGCGAAGACAAGATATATATACAGTAAAATAACTACATCATCGTGAATAAGAAAAAACCTAAACTATAAAATAAAGAAATTACGGCATATTACATCCACTGGGCTTCAAAGTTTGCCACTATGATAATAAAGCACAAGCAGACAGCAGATTACATACACTGGGCATCAAAGATCGCCACCAGTGCAAATAAACACGCCGACAAAATAATATACAAAACCGACAACACTTCAATAGAGTTCAAGAAAGGTTAGCCCTGCTGGGGAGCTGCAGCGCAAGCAGCTGAGCAAGCTGATGAGACTGTGCTTGTTCAACACTTATATCTTCCTCACTCTAAAAGATAAACAAGCAGACAGATGACAAGTTTTGCACATAAAAGTATGAGTGCTGACAATTCATCACATTTCTTACTGACGAATAAAGTGTCACAGTTTAAAATTGCATTAACACAATATGGTATTGTTCAGGTCAAGACATGGAAGGAAATGACATTGTGAAGGAGTTGGCAGCTTCACAACACCACTGGATTACAAATCAAGAACTCATAAGTATCAATGGTTAGTGTGCTGTCAATTTATCCCATTTCAGATTGGCAAATAAGGAGACGGTTTAAATAATAGTAGAATGATATGACATTGTTCATAGTTAAGACATTGCAGAATATGGCACTGTGATGTAGTGGGTAGGTTCACCACACCACTGGATTACGGATGAAGAACAGAAGCATACATGCAGTGCAAAGAAGATCACTTGCTCTGTATAGTTTAACTTACATGGTATGAAGAAGGAACTTGGTTGTACAACTGAAAACTTAAATTGAGAAGGACAAACTTTTGTTTATGAACTACATAATAAACTTTAAACATGCAATTTGATGCAAACACCAAAAATAAACAGCTGTTGCAGTCATGCCTAACCGAATATACACAACAAAGTTTGAAGGCTTGAGAAGGACAAACTTACATTATTGGTGAAGACAGGCTCTATAAAGCCCTTGTCCATGCTGATGGGGGGGGGGGGCAATTCAAGAAGTTTACCACAGAATCTTCTTCATAAGCATTGCCTTTATTCTACATTTTGTTAAGAGTAAATATAGATGTGACAATATATGAAAAAATGGAGAATATTTAAGATAAGATGAAGAGTGATGCTACATAAACAAGTAGCTATAAATGTATGTGCAGCAATACAGGCAAAAGGTACAGCCAAGAGCAATGCACAGCTAAACTTCTTCAGTACCAACCTTATGGTAAGAGTAAATATAGATCTGATGTGTAGAAAATGGATGGCAAAGGAAAATAAGCTGCAGAGTGATGGTACATGAACAACTACCTGTCAATATAAGTACACTGATAAAGGACAGCATGTACTTACGAGAACAATGCAGAGCTAAAAAATTCATTGGCATTGGATATATTCTACACTAATGTAACCATTATACAGATCAGATAATTTGGAGCGAACAATTGATAAGCAAGATATCATGCATAGTGCTGTCACATAATGAACCAGGTATGTATGCAAGTACAGTGATACAGGACAACAGGTACTAACAAGAGCAAAGCAGCGGGCAGCATATTTGCGATATCCTGTCGTTCTTTTCAAACCGGAATTCTTCTTCGAGCAGATTTCCTACAAAAAAGATCTGTAAGGCACATGCGAAAAAGTAGAAGTTCAAATTGTCATGTGATTTCATAGACAGTACCTCATCCTGGGAATGAGACCAGTGCATAACAAGGTTTTTCCATTCAATGTCTTCTAAATTTAGCACAGGAGACTTCACCGGAAATTCATTTATAGACTTGCCATCAAAGTGTGATTTCCTCAGGTAACACCGATACTGCTGCAATGCTTCCTTGAAAAGCACAAGCAAGTTTTGCTCGTCATGACTATCCAGATTGACCCTCACCTAGTTAAAACAATGTAATGTAAATCATTAATGTGTTCAATCAGCAAAAAACAGGAAAATAATAACCATGAATAATAGCACTTACACGTACGTTGGACAGGAAGATGTGAAAATGGTGTTTGTCTTCACTATAATCTTCCCATGATGGGAATATATGAACGTAGTCCCTAACAGCATTGAAAGCATTGTATTTTAAATTGGGAATAAATGGAATGGGGTTTCAATCTGCAGGAATTGGCTGCCTTTGCAGTTGGGATAGGTCTTCGGCCGGTGGACTTGCTCTACTTTTTGCTGGAGTGGGATTTTTTTGTGGTACGGCTGGTGCTATGGCAAATGAAATTGGTATACCTTTTGTTGGAGTGCAGTTCTTGTGTGGTGGGGCTAGTGGTGTGGCCAGTGAAGTATGGGTACAGTCTGCTGGAGTTGGTCCTACGTTTTGTGTCACTGGTTGTACAACCAATATAAGTGGGGTGTTGTCTGATTTCTCCGGCACCACCACATTTTTCAAGGACTTTGCTGGTGCACCTTCAGGTTCGGCAATCACCCTCTTCCTTTTTGATGTCTGATGCACAAGAACATCATTTGAGTGAAAAAACATGGTATGATGACAGATGGAATATGTATTGAAAATGGATGGGCATGGCATCTCAACATATATGATGAGTAAACTAAGCAGATGGCGGTGCAACAAAGTAGAAGAAATGCAAGACAACATATGCAAGATACGCGCAATCAATAAAACCTTGCCAAATTAGAACAGGCACCTTGATGGGTGAACAGGACAGGCCATCTGCCTTTGACTCCTCAAGGTTAGAATAGTCATTAGGATCATATTCTGAACAAGAATCAACAGGTGGGGAGCGTATGAGTTTCATTGCATTCAGAATGGCACTCAATGTCTTGGTGCCAATTTTGTAAGTCATTGCAGTGTTCCACAATATTCTTCTGATGCACGGATTCTGATATTCACTGTAATTGTGTATAATATCTGAGAACCATGAAAATATAAATAGTTGTGAGATTATCTTTGTAATGCAGATGATATTCTAATATAGGGGCGCCCTGTTGGAAATATGCCCTAGAGGCAATAATAAAAGCATTATTATTATATTTCCTTGTTCATGATAATTGTCTTTTATTCATGCTATAATTGTATTATCCGGAAATCGTAATACACGTGTGAATATATAGACCATAACATGTCCCTAGTGAGCCTCTAGTTAACTAGCTCGTTGGTCAACAGATAGTCATGGTTTCCTGACTATGGACATTAGATGTCATTGACAACGGGATCACATCATTAGGAGAATGATGTGATGGACAAGACCCAATCCTAAGCATAGCACAAGATCGTGTAGTTCGTTTTGCTAGAGCTTTTTCAATGTCAAGTATCTCTTCCTTAGACCATGAGATCGTGTAACTCCCGGATACCGTAGGAGTGCTTTGGGTGTACCAAACGTCACAACGTAACTGGGTGACATAAAGGTGCACTACAGGTATCTCCGAAAGTGTCTGTTGGGTTGACACGGATCGAGACTGGGATTTGTCACTCCGTATGACGGAGAGGTATCTATGGGCCCACTCGGTAATGCATCATCATAATGAGCTCAAAGTGACCAAGTGTTTGGTCACAGGATCATGCATTACGGTACGAGTAAAGTGACTGGCCGGTAACGAGACTGAACGAGGTATTGGGATACCGACGATCGAGTCTCGGGCTTGTAACGTACCAATTGACAAAGGGAATAGTATACGGGGTTGCTTGAATCCTCGACATCGTGGTTCATCCGATGACATCATCGAGGAGCATGTGGGAGCCAACATGGGTATCCAGATCCTGCTGTTGGTTATTGACCTGAGAGCCGTATTGGTCATGTCTGCGTGTCTCCCGAACCCGTAGGGTCTACACACTTAAGGTTCGGTGACGCTAGGGTTATTAGGAAGACTTGTATGTGATTACCGAATGTTGTTCGGAGTCCCGGATGAGATCCCGGACATCACGAGGAGTTCCGGAATGGTCCGGAGATAAAGATTTATATATGGGAAGCTGTCATACGGACACCGGAAGGTTTCGGGGGCATATCGGTATTGTACCGGGGCCACCGAAAGGGTTTCGGGGGTCCACCAGGAGGGGCCACCCCTCCCGGGGGGCCACATGGGCTGCATGGGGCAGGAGCCAGCCCCTGGAGGGCTGGGCACCCCCCCTTGGGCCCATGCGCCTAGGGTTGGGGTGGGAACCCTAGAGGGGGCGCCCCCCTTTGCTTGGGGGGCAAGTCCCCCCTCCCTGGCCGCCGCCCCCCCTCTAGATCCCATCTAGAGGGGCCGCCCCCCTTGCCCCTTCCCCTATAAATAGAGGGGTGAGGGGAGGGCTGCACACCCAAGCCAAGGCGCAGCCCCTCCCATCCCCAACACCTCTCCTCCTCCGTACGTGCTTGGCGAAGCCCTGTCGGAGTACTGCTGCACCAACAACACCATGCCGTCGTGCTGCCGTTGGAGCTGTCTTCCTCAACCTCTCCTTCCTCCTTGCTGGATCAAGAAGGAGGAGACGTCGTCTGTACCGTACGTGTGTTGAACGCGGAGGTGCTGTCCGTTCAGCACTTGGTCATCGGTGATCTGAATCACGGCGAGTATGACTCCATCATCACCATCCCCTTGAACGCTTCCGCACTCGATCTACAAGTGGTATGTAGATGCAAACTCACTCCCTTGACTCGTTGCTTAGATGAACTCATAGATGGATCTTGGTGAAACCATAGGAAAATTTTTAATTTTCTGCAACGTTCCCCAACACGCCCCTGTAAACACTTGTGTGCTATCACTAGATTCTGATGAGAGAGCTCATGTGTACTGTAATATAGTGCGTGCATTTATATAATCTGGCACAAGTACAAAAAAAATAGGCTCCAGAAGTAAGGATAGTTGGCAGATGATAGGTTCATAATATACTGTATAGAGAGTTTATTGCCAAACCATGATAACAAGAGCACACAACAACTAGGCAGATCATAGTGTACATAATAGGGGTACACCATAACCACGATATATAAATCGGGAAAGTGGAACTGGCTTGAAAATACGGTGTTGTATTGCCGCTAGTAATTGAAAGCCTATCGATCACGTACAGGCCAGCTCTATCAGCTGTTGACTGCAGATGTCCCTGCGCCCCTTCCTGACAAGGAACATACTGTACGTACTAAATACAGAATAAACAAAGAGGAACATGTTAAAGAATAGAAGAGGAAGCATATTCTTGAGGTTCCGCTTCATTGCATACAATGTTGGTTGCCCACTCATGATGAATCACATCGCCCAAAGAAATGCAATTCCCTGCTGTCTCTCTATATGTGGCAATTTTGAACAAGAGTCATTAGGATCATATTCTGAACAAGAGTCAACAGGTGGGGAGCGTATGAGTTTCATTGCATCCAGAATGGCACTCAATGCTTTGGTGCCAATTTTGTAAGTCATTGCAGTGTTTAGCTTCAAGAGTGGGCTGCTGCTAGTGCGACACAAAGCAGCTACACATATCATAGTGTAGATATAACGGGAAAACCTTAAGCATCAGAGTAAAATTAGCAAAGTGGAACTTGCTGGAATATATGTGCTAGTATTGCCGGTACGGCTAGAAAGGCTTCGGATACCAGCTCTCTTCAAGTGAAGATGCGGTACTGTTAATATCAGTGTAACTCTCAAATGCGACACACCTCCCCGCATTTCCTTGCTATTCCTATAGGATTCAAGTGGGCAGGCCACTACAAATCCTATTCCTATGTTTACAAAATCCTACGAATCAAAGAGGCTCAAAGTGTCCATCACAACCAACCGTATAGACCTCTACACTGCAAATGTCCCTGCTCATCTTGAGTACAAGGAACATACTGTACTACTATCATATTCCCTCCGTTCCAAAATATAAGTCTTGGTAGAGATTTCCACTATGGATCACATACAGATGTATCCAGATACATTTTAGAGCGTAGATTCACTCATTTTGCTCCATATGTAGTCCATGGTGGAATCTATACAAAGACTTGTATTTAGGAATGGAGAGAGTACATATTAAAGAAGAACGGAAGAGGAACATGGTAAAGAAGAGCAAGCAGATTTTGGATAATAAAATGTTGGTTGCACAGTGCCCACACATGATGAACCAGAGCGCATTAAGAATGCAACTCCCAGCTGTCTCTCGACCATTTCAGGCGGTTGGATGAAGATCCTACGTCTCCTAACCCTTCTTCTTCCTCGTCTCTAATTCTTCCCATACAGAACACCACACGGGCCACCGGCCGGACCACCGGCCACCACCGCCTGTGTTTCTCCGCCACCCCCACCCCCCTTCCCCGCCCCAACCCCCACCCGCGTTGAGTTTTCTTTGTTCGGCGAGGCCCCACAACCACCCGAGCCCCTTCGTTCACATCGGAGAACTCCGGCGAGCTCTGAAAAATCGATTGACCCAATTTTGAAATTCAGTCTACTGTGATTTAACTAGTGTGGAATATGAAAGGGGAAAACCATAAGCATTGGGAGTATAGTGTTGAGCGTGCCATGCCGGATCCGAAAGTGCAAACCGGACAAAGGCAACTTCACAACCAAGACAAGAAATCAGAGTAAAGCAGTGGTGATCTACTGTCTTGCTGCGATAAATAAGTTGAGCAGATACGAAAGAGTACCGCCTCTGGTGCGGCGCCATGTATGCATTTGCTGAGAATTTGACGGTGCTGCGGTAGCGATGGCTGTCGGCAGCATGGAAGCAGATCTAGGAGGGTAGACGGTGGCGGCGGGGCGTGGTGGACGAGACGTTCGTAGGAGCGGCACCGGCAAGGTGGACGACAACGGGGATGAAGCGAGAGGACGGGATGCAAGGATCCTGGTCCGAAGCCGTGGATGAGAGAGGTCGATCTCTTGTAATGGACGGCATCGTCGGGGTATTAGCTCCGGCATGGTGGAGGAGGACAGCGGTGGATGGGGTGGCAGACAGCGGCGGACGGAGGAGGGTGGGGTGGAGAGGGTGTTTTGGCGCCCACGGAGTATGAATGGGGAAAAGGGGGTAGAGAGGAAGGGGGAACCATGTATTCAGGGTGCGCTTGTCTGAAATGCAAGGAAATTTACAAACTTAGCCCCCGTTTCAAATTTCCTACAACACAACAATATTAGTCGGTTGGGGATAGGACGGTAATCTCGCATACACCAAATATTTGCCGACGAGAGTTTGTTTTTGGCGCCCACCGTATATGAATATGAATCGGGGAGGGAGTCGATTTCGGCCGAGGACACACTGTGTTTTGGTGCCCACCATGTATGAATCCGGGTGAGAGGCGGTTACGTCACATTTGGGTGAAATTACAAACCTACCCCTATCGAAACCTATAGAAATCCAGAAGATAGGCTTTGCGTGGCAGGGATAGGCAGTAGTAATTTCCATCTCGCAGATTTTGGTTTTGGGAGGTTACTGCGACTTTCCCTGCTTCGTTCAAATTTTGTAGAGTGCACGTTTACCGTGCCAACTCAATTTGAATCCCGTTTGTATTCTATTGTTTTCCAGGCGGGATCCATTTTCAATTGGAATTAAATTCTATATACATCATTTTTTATATATACTTTCAAAAGCACTACACCATTTATACATAAATATGGTTTACAAATGGCATGATCTCAGATTCATAAGGTTGTATCCATCAATTTGGATTTTCAAATATTTGAAACCACTTTATGTTGAAATCCAATGTATGCATTCCTCGCTAACTGTCTCCAATTAATGTGTATTTAATGCAGGTTTTTTTACTTCTCAAACATGTATAATGTGTTTCACACACGCAACATATAGTGTAATCCCGTTTAGACATTAATTGCATATAAACCATGCATTGTTTGTAATTAAAGAATCTATGGATCACCAATATTGATAAACTATATAACATTACACGTGTGCCCAAATTCAAATGAATATGCATGTTTGATACACCAATTTGCATTATGATATTATGAATGTCGTGATCTCCAATTTAAATATTTGAATCCATTTAGTCTAGATATTCATCTCATATAGCTATCACTCATGCTTATATAGGACTATCTCTCTCGACCTATACGCGTTCATCGTCTCTCAGGTATCTCTCGTGCTACCTGTATGTCGACAATGATCTTTTATCTTCGTAACACACTGACGGTACTCTCTCCCTCAACCTTAATCACTATATCTCTCTCTAAGCATGTCTCGCTCCCTGCTATGTGTCTCTAACTATGATTCTCCATGTGGAATCTCTTTCTCTCACACAAACAGAAAACTTTGTCTCCCGGGGTCTCATTTCTCTCTACTATTCCCATGTGTGCCACTCGCACACCCCTCATACAGAGATGTCTTTCTCTCCTTAGATATGAGAACCTACGACTCTTCCTCTTAAATATCTCTTTCTCACACACAAACACAAACTCTATCTCCCAGGGTCTCAGATTTCTCCATTGTTCTCTTGTATGTCGCTCA
Source organism: Triticum aestivum (assembly GCF_018294505.1). Classification (NCBI taxonomy): domain Eukaryota; kingdom Viridiplantae; phylum Streptophyta; class Magnoliopsida; order Poales; family Poaceae; genus Triticum; species Triticum aestivum. Next base: position 206,695,893 of record NC_057795.1, on the reverse strand, counting down.
CACACACTCTCTCTCCCTAGAGATATCTTGCATTCCCTCATATGTCTCTCTAGCTATCACTCTCATTGTGAAATATCTTTCTCTCTGACAGACACAAAACTCCGTCTCTCGGGATCTCATTTCTCTCTGATATCTGTTTGTATGTGACTCACATGCACCCTATCTCTATCTCTCTCACACCCACACACATAACTCAGCCTTCTGATCCACTCGACTCCTATCTCTAACGCACACTAGCTAGCATATTTAACTTTCTATTTATCTGTTTCTCCATCAACCTTCTTTCTCGCCCTCACTCTTGATTCCTATCACGCACACTACATATGTTTCTCTCTACATATAGTCAAGTGCCCTCCTTTTATTTTTCTCTCACACAGACATATATAACTTCACCCTCTGAACCACCCGGCGATCATCTCCAACACCCAAACTAGCGGATGTCCCTCTAGCTAGCATCTCCATCTCCGTATCTATCTGTAGTTTCTCCGTCAACATTTCTTTCTCACACGGAGTCTTGCTTCCTATCACCCACACTATATATGTCTCTCCATACATATGCATTTATAGTTTGATCTCTTTTGCACAATCGTTGTGCCTCCCTCCCTCTGCTCGCCATAGATGCATGCTCTAGCCCACGCCACTATCTCTTAAAGACAAAAACACATGCTCAATTGTCGGGCCTTCTTCCCTGCATTCTCACATGCATGCATACTATCATACCAATCTGTCTCTCCCATGTCGTTGATCTTATGACTTATGTCTTCTTTCTTTTATCTCGATCATGCGCGCGCACACACACACACATCCCACGTATACATGTATACCTCTCACACATGCACGTTCAAGGTCTCTATGTCTCCATACGTAGTTAACTACCCTCATTCCTAATGCCACATCGAATCGTTCTCCGCTTGTGTGCACATAACTTCCGCCTGGATGGGTAAAACACACACTCACACTTAGCAATCTCCTTCTAGCTACCCCCCCCCCCCGTCTCTCACTCTTCCCCTATATCCCCGAAACCAATAAGACCATCCCTTTGTTTAATTCCCGCCTACATGCACCATCGATATATAGTAGTCTTCCTTGGTGTCTCTCGAACAAACACGTTCTCTCGATGTCGACTCCTCTCACGTGCACACACCTTCTCTTCCCTCTCTACGGGCATTTTCTCTCTCGCACCCCATCATTGGTGGCCTCTGCCATACACATCACCTCTCTATGATGAAGCCATGCACACTTAAATTACATTCGCCACCGAGGACCCCGCGACACACACACACACACACACAAACACACACACACACACACACACCCCACACACACTAGGACTCCATCTCTCTCTCTCTCTCTCTCACACACACACACACACACGCGCGCGCACGCACACGCACACACGCACACCCCCCACCCACCCCCACACACACTAAGACTCCATCTCTCTCTCTCACACACACACACACTAAGACTCCATCTCTCTCTCTCTCTCACACACACTAAGACTCCATCACACACACACATGCTCTAGGCGGAGCATTTGTTCCTACCACCCTCCATCCAACCTTACCCGTATGATAAACAATCACCTTAATTTACTTGCATAACATGGACAAATTCCACTTTACTTTAGTAGTCAGCAAACTTATCATCTGTACCCTTATAAAAAAACGAGTTGGCGATGATGGTGTGCCTGCCATCTTGTAATACAGACCGTCTGATCTATATCTGATGGATAGAAAGCAAACTATGATAATTTTACAAAAGATACCCTCACCTCTCTCCACATCCTTATCTCCCACAACCTCATTGCTCAGCAATTAAAAAAGGAAGTCTCTAGAACAATCTAGCATGGTGGCAGCTGCCGCCTGCCGGCGCTGTCCATCCCCATGCCTCCGCCCATTCCGACCACCAGTCACCACCACGCTCCACTCCTCCTCACCTTATCTCTCATCTTTCATTTTTTTCGATGACATTCTCGAGATACCAGTTTTCTGATAAAATTCTCGAGATATCATTAGTTTTTACACATGGGATTACTCCTGCATGGGTCAATCACAACAGGTGTTTTGTAAAAAATGCATATTGATGTTCGGTGCAATGCACGAGCATCTTGCTTGTAACTATATAACGCAAATCACAATCAGGAAGTGACATTTTTTTACACAACCATGTTAACATGGCCACACAAATCACTAGCTAAAGTAAAATGCCATTATACTTATATCCTGATGCAAAAGGTTGAGTACATGTCCGAAGAGTAGAGTCGCACACATGCACTCTGTCTCTTAGAATCTCTCTCACACACACACAATTTATGTGACGCCCACTTAAGCAGACACGTATGTTACAATTTGTGCACCCGCGGGTACACATGATGCTGCACATTTATTTAAGCCGGAAGGCGAACCCAAACAGTAGCTGCATTCATTCCCCTCCTGCCGCATCTTCTCTGGTTGCTGTCGCCCGGTAGGCATGGCCCGGCCGAAGGTAACAACATACGCAATACTCCGCCGGAAGCGGCGGCTTTAATTATGAAATTTTAGTGGTCATGCATGCATCTTTTTGTGCTAGCACTCCTATATAAGGGTTGACCGGTTGCTTCCCACGGACGTGCGCAGGCAGCGGAAGAGGAAGGAGAAGGGAAGCGGGCTATGGAGTAACATTTTTACCACAATTTCTTAGGAAACTAAGTGCAATAATTGAGTAGTTTTGCAAACTACCAGTACTACACCTGAAACGGTTCAAAACCTATACCTCCTTGCCAGCGCGCGCTTCCCGCGTGAAATGGTTAGGGTCGCCCTGGAGCGTCAGTGCCGCATTAATGCCCGGCCCGAGCGGAGGCAACCTCTCACTGGCACCGGCTTTGAAGTGGCGCGACGGCCGAGAGAGCGCCGCTTCCTGGTGCACGCGACTGCTCCGCATCGAGACTGCCCATAGGCCCTATTTGGATCCATGGGTTAGAGTTAGTTTGAGCTAGTTGGGGCTCAAATAGCCCTAAAGTATCCAAGCATGTGGGTTTAAATTGGAGCAAGTTGCACCGAACCTACCAAAAAAAACTATCCCACCAAGAGGTGCTAACTGGAGATAGTTCTCATTGGGACCACTGAAAAATCACTTTTCTCTCTCCATCAAGTGCATTTATTGTTAATCTAACCCTGTCACCCAAACACCTCTTTGGCTACAGTTAGTTCAGGGTTAGTCATGAGTTAGTCTAACCTCTAGCTAAGTTAGAGTATCAAACAGGAGCAGTATAGGACATGCAAGTTGCTCAAAGCATACAGTCAAATTCGTACGTGAAAGGATTTTTTTTCTTTTTGAAAATGGAACGTGAAAGAATTTTTTTTAAAATGCTCTTGGCATGTCACTAACATGTGATGAGTTAACCGACCTCAATTATGGAGTAGATGGCAAAAACGCCAGCCGTCCGCACTTTGAGAGAGACGAGGAGGGAGAAGCGATACAGGTTGTTGGATTACTAGAGATAGGTGTCGCACGGAAGCCAAGAAATATGGTGATAGCGTGGGTTAGCCATGTACTAGTATGATGTAACTACACTGGGCTGCCGTGTTTCATACTCTTCCAGTCCACTGTGAAGATGATTGGTTGGTTTTATATTGCTGAATAATATTAAATATTATGAGTGCAGACGCTCCACCACGAGGTTCCTTGCTCCTTCTCGGTCGTCGGGAATCTATGTTCTTCCACTTTTTCTACGTGAGCTTTGTTCATCCTTTTGCCAACACGCGAGACATCTAGCATCAAGGTGCACGTGTTATGCAAGGATCGTTCCATCTATACGAAGAACACGTGGGACAGGAACTACGAGACGGACAAGTACCCAGGAGTGGACGTATGAACCTGAGTAATATTATGAGAAGTGAAGTAGAAAGGCACAAATGGTATGAACATGCGTGGCATATAGGGTGTGTTTGGTTGCGTTCTCGTCTCAGCATAGTTGTTCCCTCTTCATGCATGCTAAACTCAACACCCCTCTTCATGCGTGCTCTCTTCATGCATGCTTCCAGTGTATTTGTGTTAAACTAGTGTGGACTCATGCACCCTCCATACACTCTACCAAACACCCAAAAGTAGGTCGAGAAGGGAACTCTTGGGCGGCATTTTTCTCTTACTACGTACTACCACTAAATGTTGTACGTGCAATGCACGGTGATGTTATGGAGTACGTGCCTAAGTACTCTACTACTACTATATTAGTTGGAGGCACATATTAACTTTTATATTTCTTTACGTGTATGCCCCGAGACCTTCCAACTAGACGTGTCTTTCCCTCCAGGTCGCACTTTGTATCGTTCATACCACTAAGTACTACTACGTGTGGTCTCTGACCCAGAAGTGGAAGAAGTAGAGACACTCTACCACGCTGTTTTTTTTGCGCTGGGCTCTACCACGCTGTTCATGTCCCACTCCTTTCGCTGACGTGTGGGACATCCAGCACGTGCCGTGTTTGGCACTCTTCGTCGTAGAGTTGAAAGGCTAGCATTCATCAGAAATAAAAAATAATTATAAATCAACAGTGATACAATTTTTTTGAGAACCAATCAGCAGTGATACTATACCACGCGATTTCCTTGCTCCTCGATATCGGAAAGAATACTTCCGTTCGCCAACATGTGGGACGTCGACCATCCTGGCCCACTTGCCATGCATGCAGAACTCCAAGAGAGAGTCACCCCGGTCGTCGCGCCGCAGTAACAATGACTAATGAGCCGCCAAATCACAGGCCCACTTCCTACTTTGAAGTTGCTTGGACGAAGGAACCATCATGACTTCGTTGAATTCCGCTTCTTGAAGAAAACTATTGTACCAGCAGTACTGCTAGCTACAGTAGTTACTCCAACAGAGGCCTCCTTTCGTTCATAGGATAGGAATTTTATAGGAATATGAAAATCATAGGAAGTGAGATGACATGCATCTCAATTCCTATAGAGAAAGAGATGCCATTTGATGCATAGGATAGGAATTTTTCCATTTAGTCTAGGCTAATGTACTGGTAATTTGCTCTAAAAACTACAGTAGTAACTAGTAGTACTGGTACATGCTCGTACTCAGACACAGACACACACACTAACTACTAGTACTACTACTTCTCACATGCTAGCCAGACGCCGTTGTTCTCCTTCCCGGCTTTGTCGGCGACACCCCACCGTGCTTGGATCTCCGCCGACCTCTCCGCAGCAGCACATGCATCCTCTTCTTTCTTGCGGCGGCGGGCCTCTCTTTTCTTGAGTGCTTTCTGACTTTTCCGCTCCCTCTGTGCGGCTTTGGCCGCCTCTTGCTCTACCGTCCATTCGGCCTTAGCATCTTCAAATTCCTCCCACATAGTTGTGAGGTCGCGAGCGGAAATGAACTCGGCACGGCGGGATGCCATCGCTTCCCTACCAATTTGTGTGCAGTCGTGGGTGGCGAGGAACTCGGCGTGGCGGGATGCCATCGCTGCCTTACCGGTTAGTGTGCGGCACAGTGGCATGAACAACGCTTGGTGAGAGCTCTAAGGTGGAGTGGCCGGACAACTGTATAGTTCATTGGTTTGTCAAGAACTCAAGAACAAAAGACGAAGAAAATTTGGATTCCCCTTCAATCTTGGTTATTTATTACCGAGTAAAATGCATTGGCTGTCATCAAACTTGTCTTGATAGCTCACTTTGATCATTATATACGAGATATGGTGATTACACGGTCACTTGCTCAACGTATAGCTCCGTATTTGTCTGGTTGACCAATCAAACAGTCCGCATGCGCCTCATCAGCTCATGTTCTTTATCTATCTAAGCGGGCCTACCTGTCAATGGAGAAAGAAATACTATAAAAAACAAAATAATGCGTATGTGGGGAATCAAACCACGGACTCATCGCTGCAATGCACCCTCGTCAGCCAAATGAAAATGAAATACTTCACGTCAGACACTCACGCTCACGCTTTCAAAGCATACTAATGCATGCACGCCGCCCTCTAAATCAAAGTCCTGCTCATGGCGCAACACAAACGGCGAGCCCATCACCTGCGCGCCCCGGCGGTGCCTGACATTACTGTTTTGACGTTTCATGGAGGCCTACGCGAACGCCGAGCATGTATTCATCTGGCTCAACACAAATGGTCATACTCGGAGCGCCTTGCTCATGTATATCGTCCATCACAACGACAATTTATAAAACAGCCTAGCTAGAGAGGGTACTATGGTAGTATGGTACGGAGTATGTACTATCGTGAGCGACCGATCTTAGTGCCACTGCACACGAGTGTGTGTCTGATCGATTCGTCCATTATTCATAAGTTATGCATGGTTGTGTGGTGTATATGGTGGTCGTCGAAGGCTAGCTGGTGACAAGAGCGGTTGTCAATATGTGCCGCATATGTTTCAAAGGCTCGTCATCCATGAGTTCACACTTTACCACCATGCCAGCATCTGACCGCCCTGGCCTACCGAAACCCCTTCCATCGCTAGTGCGCGCTTCCCGCCTGAAACGTTCACCGTCTCTCCAGAACGTCAATGCCGCATTCACCGGACTTAACTGCAGGTGCAATTGGTGTGTCACTGACATGTGGGCCAGATGCCTGTTGGGCCCACATGTTAGTAACCCAACGCATTTGTAGTTAAGTCACTGAAGCAGCATCCGCATTCACGCCCGACGAACCTACTCCGGCGCCAATTGTCCATCCGTCTGTCGCGGCTCATTGCCATTCGTCCGCTATATTAACTTGAGCCCCAGCTCCCAGCCATAGCCAAAGACCCACACTTATTCTCCTCCGGTCCCTTCCTTCTGTCGGCACCACTCCAACCATGGCCTCCTGGCGCTCCGAAGCTCTCTTGGACGTACTGTCGCAGGAGCAGACGAGGGACATCGGCGGCTCCACTCCGGGCGCGCTCCAAAGCTCTCTTCAACGTACTGTTGCAGGAGCAAACGAAGGAGATCGCCGGCACCTCCCCGGCCGCCCACCGCCGCCACGACCACAAAGCTGGCGCGCATGCGCGGGCGCAGCCGGCAGCGAGGAAGAGTAGTACATGGTAGGTCGCCGCCACTCTGGTCCCAGGAAGGCCACGGCTACTCCACCCAGTCGACGCCAAGCTTGGTGGGGTATACATCGGCGGCCGATTAGCCGCTTGACGGCGACGTGGAGGCGGAAATCTTCAGAACCTTGTGCTCCGGAGGAGGAGGTTAACGAGGCGGATGAGGAGGAGGCAAAGGCAATGGCCGGCTTTTTCGGGTTCATGGTCGGACATGGTGGTCGGGCGCCAACGATCGTTTAGATTAGGTTTATAGTAGGTTTTAGTATGGTTTGTGCGAAATATGTAATGAATTTCGTCCTGTTTGTAGGAAAAGCTTTCGGAATGTAATGAATTTCATCCGGTTAATTTGAAATTTGCTTTGTTTGCCCGTCATATCACTCAAACTAGCCCGTCTAACGAGCGGGAAAGCACCGCCCTCATCATTTTGTTCTAGATTTCTATTGATCGATCGCCCGAGAATGTTACGCTTCGCAAGTTCTAAAGGAAAAGGCGGCACACTTATGACTCGTATGTATCGCACCCCCGACACTCTGGCTCGCACGCCACTCACCAGAGGGGACACACGTTGTCTTGCAATTTCACTGACATGTGGGACTATAATTGAATAAACCGTCGATAGCCGAAATCTAATCGCTCGGCGGGCGTCGGCTGAGAAGAGAGAAACGAGGGAGGGAGATGAGATCGCCCGCCTGCCATGCACGGTGATAATGTGAGCTGGGCCATGCTGGAGTCCGAACCGCTTCCGGAGCCTGCTCTGACCGCCCTGGCCCCTCAAGACACCAGCTGTCCGCCGCATGCATGCATAGCAAGTACTAAAAGCTGGGCTATAAGCCCGCTTATGTGGAGGAGAGAGAGGCATTGACAAAGTCAAGGAGTGGGCTCTGCAAGAGCCCGTCTCTACACGTGCTCCTAGGTATAAAAATAATAATTCTAAAAAAGGCATAAAAAACAATTGTGTCTAAAAAAAGAAAGGTAAAAAACATTTGTGAGGAAATAGATAGAGGGAAAGTGAGAAAAAGTTGTAACCTTATAGCCAACCTTATAGTCAACAGTATGGTAGCATTACATGAGGAAGGAGGGAGTGGTGCACATGCCAAGTTCACTGGGCTGCCATGTTTCACACTCCTCCGTCGTAACAGTGCAGACAATAGCTTTCATAAAAAATAAACAATGAATACTCGTTGCTCGTCTTCTATATCGGAAAGAATACTTTCATTCGCCGACATGTGGGACATTGACCATCCTGGTCCACCTGCCATGGACACAATTATCCTGGTCTACCCCGGCCGTATCGCAGGCCCAACCTTTCCCACTGTAAGTTGTTCAGACGAAGGAACCATCATGACTTCATTGAATTCTGCTTCTTCAAGAGAACTTACTATACCCGCAATACTGCTACCACACACGAAGACTGGACGACACTATACCACGTCATATCACTGAAACCCACTAGGCCAAACTAGCCCGCCTAGGTCATCTATTTTGGAACGGAGGGAGTACGTCTCTGCACTGCTATGATTTTGTGTTGTACGTCTCTGTACTTTTGCTATGATTTTCCTACCCTATGAACCAAATGAGGCCTGAATGTCTGTGTCGACTATTGTCTGATCGATCGCTAAGCCTACAATTTTAGGAGCTAGGGCTATTGGTCGATCAACGACGGATAAGTATAAGCGTACCACGAGCTCATCAGCCCCAACATTTCTCTTCAGTGAGTGTTTTGCAAGTAATATAGCTCGCACAGTAGCTAGCCTACTAACACCAAGAATCATCAAACAAGCCCTTCTGATATGATAAATAGTTCAAACTTACATCTAAGCATGCCATATATTACATCAAAAGATGGTGAGGATACATTTGTTTCCATAACTCGGAGAGGGTTCGCATGATTCACTATCAAACAAAAGTAGCAAGTACCGCCCACACAAGATAGTGCACTCGCCCTAAGATGGTTTGATAACACGCATCGTTCTGGTAAGTAAACACAGGGCAATGCAAACTACCCTGAAGGATTAGCGCGACCAACTATTTCTTGTCATCAATCTCTCGGCAATGACCATAGCACGAACATCAGCATGGGAATCGATCTCTGGGGCGATGTCCACACGACTGACCATGACATCGGAATTGATCTCTGGGGCGATGTCCACAGGATGGACAGCGGCATCAGAATCGATCTCCGAGGCGATGCCAATAGGACGGGCCGCGACATCGGAATCATCAAGGACGTCCACCGGCACCTACACAACCCTAACATATTAGCAAGCACATTGCAAATAATCAAAAACCACAACTATGGTAATAAGCCATTATTTTTTACCTTGTGCAGCTCACCGGGGGATCTCATCCCTCCAGGGGCCATCTCCTCGTCCTCGATGGGGGCCATCACCTTGCTAGGGGAATACTGCTTCTCAACAGCAACTATCTCCTCAAACTCGGCCTTGAGCCTTGCATAGGTGGCCATCAGAGTTTCTGGGGTAGGCACGGTGGGGCCCTTGGTGTTCTTCCAACTTTCTCTGAGGAGTTCGTCCGCCAACGTCGTCAACTCTTTGGCCGGTCCTTGTTTCTTGGAGTTCTTCGTCTCCATGGGTTGGCCCGCCAACATGGTCAACTCGTTGGTCGGTGCTCGCTTCCTGGATATCGCAGTCTCCAGTGGGTTGTCTGCCGGCAACTCTTTGCCTAGTGCTCCAGGATCCATCAATGAACTAACAAACAAAAAGCAATCGAAAGGAAACCACAAGCGCAATGAAACCAGGAAAATAATAGGATGTGAGAATCGGTCGGTGCTTCGCAAAAAGAAGATTCTTGGAATGAAAATATAGCAGCATAACTGATTCGCCTACCTTTCCTTCGTCGGTACAGAAGAAAAATGGCAGAAGTGAGTAGCCTGGAGTGAGGTTTTCTTCAAGAAAGGGAAGAAAGGCTTCAATGAGCGTTCCAGTGAAATGATGGTTGCTTCGTCCAGTCCAACTTGGAGGCCACCTTACCACTACTGGTAAAGGTGTGGGTTTTGTGATATGACGGGTCATGACGGCCATACTGGGGTGACAAGTGAGTCTCGACTATAGCACCTCGTCGTGATTTGGTGGATGGCACGCCGGCCCAGATGCTTTGATGTCCCGCATGTAGATAGAGCGGCTAGTCATATAGGAGTGCTCAATATTGTGCACCGCGACCAAGGCGGAGAGGAAAACGAGAGAACTCATAATTATGCATGATTTTAATTAGGGTAGTTTTGTAAAGTATGAGATACATTCCTCCAATCGCAAAATGCCTTGGTTCATGAGATTTGAGATTTGAGCCCTATAAACTTGAAGGGAGAGAGTACTGCATGCGGTGTAGTCTAGTCACTTGTTGAAATCTCTAGAAAGGCAAATACTCCTTTCCGGTTTACAGGGCTATACTACTCCCTCCGTCTAGGTGTGTAAGTCATCTTATGAAAACCAAATAGTCCCAAAACACTTAGGCGCGGTGCATTAACTTCTACCTTGTTTCTTGTTTATTGACATATCAACCAATAAGAGATGAGAGGTGTGCATGCTTTTAATGACTTACAGTGGCTAGTTCATTGCATGCAATGCTATTAATTAGCAAATAAACATTGGTGACCCCAAGAGGAAACGGTGCTAAGCGTGTGGACCTATGCAGAATGAGTATCAACCAATGGATGATGGAGTTTAATTGTTAAACAATTCAATGAGGGCAGCTTAGCTACAAATTCAATGACTTACTCACCTAGACGGAGGGAGTAGCAAGTACTAGTACTACAATAGTGGGCTCAAATAGCAATTTTGTCTCATGCAAGAGCCTGGCTACTATATGCGTGCTCCAAGGCACCGCACCATGCGAGCGTTCGCAACTGCCACGTTCGGGTTGTGCTTGGCTCTTCGCCTCTTCGAGAAGATGAACAATGATGTTACTCCTACTTGTACAGTATCGAATCCACTGCTGCATGTCCGTCCACCTCGTGTGGGAGGGATAGCGTGTAGCGGAAGCTTGTACTTACTGCTCCTGCCTTTGCGTCTATGACAGGTGGGCCCAACAGGTGGTTGGCCCTCCTGTCATGCAGCCAAAGGCAGGTGCAGTTAAGGCACCGGAGCTCAGTCCGCGAGGGAGAGGGTGTTGTAGTAATCAAATTTCTCGGTCTTGTACGAGTTGACGCAACACATGAAAGCACTGCACTCGATATAAGTCTTTTTTCACATTTCAAATGGACTACAACATACGGATTATGTAGACATATTCTGCTTCATATGTAGTCACTTGTTGCAATCCCTAAAAAGACTTATATTTAGAAACAGAGGGAGTACAACACATGCATGCATGCCGTGACTTTCCTTTTGATACTTGCATGTGTTGATTTGATGCACCTTGCCAAATTTTAACTATAAATTTAACTAACCAAATTTTCATGCATGTCACAAAAAATTATGGGGCTGTTTGGATTGTGACTATGTTTGTCTTATGTTGCCACATTATTTTTCCCACACTTGCCACACTTTCTTAACTTGAGTTGCTCAAATTGTTAGACACACTTTCGCTTGCCTAAGGGAATCTTGCCACAATTTTTGTGTCTATGACATGTGGGGTTCACTGCTAATAAAAAAAATTCTTGTCTTAGGTGTGGCTAATAAAAAAGACTTATATTTAGGAACAGAGGCAGTAGAAAATATAAATAATGGAGGGACTTGTTCACAATTTTAGCCGTGGGATTGTTCACAATTTTTACGACGGGGTGGTTGTTCATTTAATGGAGGGACTTGTAGTACAAGACTTGAAGGATACAAAGTGCAACCTGGCACACCGTAACACCACTTGGAACAAGCAGGTAGCTATCTCAAGAAACAATCAACAACTAAAAAAACCCACGACCTGGCATGTAGTACACAATTTTAAACAATTGTTTTGATGGAGTGAAAAAGGAAAACTACCCCACTACGTATATATAGGCCGGCGCCTCCACGCTTGCTTGCTAGGGTTGCTCTATTCACACACTCTCATCCTCTCCAGATCTAAACAAGATAGGGGTGGTAACACTGTCTTTCTCCCTTCAAAAAACACTGTCTTTCTATCCTCACCGCTGGTTACAGATCCGGACGTATCCCCCTCCGCCGGTGAAGGGGAGGAGGGGCAGTGTTTAGGCCGTCATTGACAGCAAGGGAGGAGATCCACTGCCGGCCGCACCATTATCTCTGGCCGAGCGCTAGCAGGAGGTCCTCCGATCCCTTCGTCGTTGCATGTGGGCGGATCCGGCCTCCCGCCGCCCACCTATCCACATCCCGACGACCTTCAGGTATATCTTCATTCGAAACTGACTTAGCTCTACTTCTCCAGCTCGCTACATCGCCGCATGTGCATCATTTTCTACCTCTCAGCCCCTCTCGATCAGATGGTCCAACATCACCTATTTTTTTTCTTCTATTGTTAGAGGTAAAGCTACTTCATGGAGTCTAATCTTGTACTCCCTCCGTCTAAAAATACTTGTCATTGAAATGGATGTATCTAGATGTATTTTAGTTCTAGACACATCCATTTTGATGACAAGTAAATCCAGATGGAGGGAGTACTTGGCTCAAACAAGAAATAAAGTGGGGGTGGGGGAATTTAGTATGTACATCGGACTTGGTACAAACAGGAAGGAAAGGGGGTGAAAGTAGTACAGACTGGTCATCCAACCGGCCTCTTGGTCGAAAAGGGAAATATAGGGGTAACGCTGTACACAGTGGTATGACCAGGACTAGATTTGCTATCCATGCATAGGAGTAGGTGGCTAGAGTGAACAAAAATGGGCCAACCCAGATATGTTTCTTGGATGTTTGTTTCTCGGGGCAACAAACTATGAATCACCACTTTATGCCCCTGTTTAAGTACATGGTGCTGGACTGCTGGTGCACCCACTGTCCCATGCCCTTATACCAAATATTTAGCTGTTCTTAATCTAATGTCCCTGGTAAAAATGAAGCCATGCCACTGTTATAAGCCATGACAAGTTTAGCCAAATGTTTTTGCCTGTAATTGTTTGAGACTCTGACTGTTTCCTCTGTACCTTTTTGTGCAAACAGGGATATCCAATTCACCTGGTTGCTGTTGTGACCTTTTGGTGCACTGCACAAAACTCTTCTTAAAAGAAGTGACTTTTGTGTTGTTTAACTGGAATGTCAGAATGGAACAGTTGGTTCATTTCGGTGGAACTGCACAAAGGGAGATCTGTGTTCCAATCCTCATCATCCATATTGGCGCCATAACCTTCCTTTAGGTAAGAATGATATTTAATGCATGTGTTCATCTCTATTTTCCGACTGCCATGAGAAAATAATGCTATTTTTTACTAGTACACTTGTACTCCCTCACTGACAAAACCAATTCTGAAATAGAAGGCCAATCATGTACTTGGTTTCACCAACTGGTGAGGAGAAAGAGAAACAGAGCATGAAGAGGAAGAAGAAGAAGAATAAACAGTGCCAAGGCGATCTTGCTGAAGCCAGAGGCCTCAGTCGAGGCCATTCAAGGGCTCCGGCAACGACTACCTTACATGTGAGACGATCCTCCAGGGAGCCCTTCCACTTCTGTTGTCTCACTTAATTAATTAGGAGTACTTAAGTACCACTAATTTATTGCTGCCTAATTTTCCTGTCGGAGTTAAACAAATCTTTAGTAGGACCCTATGCTGAATCATGTACGTGTGTATGTTTGTCTATGGAGGTGAATCATGTGGTGGAGCAGGGAGGGAATATTATTAGTGTCATGACATAATAGTGCTATTGTTTTGCATGTCAATTTATTGCCATTGGTTCAATGAGGCAATGTTTTGCGTATTGTCCATCATGAATTTGATGCTACTGTTTGAGTAATATGCTAATGTCTTCCTATCCTTTCTCACTAAGCTAATGAAGGTTTCACCTTGTTCCTACTTGTGCAAACAGGGATCATGTTGTGCCAATCATACATTTTAGTGGAACTACACAAGACAATACAATGAATCCACATGCTTACTCTGGAAGTTCTTGATAATCTTTCGATATAATCTCAGCACTGGTAAACAAGAGTGATTCAACCATACATTTGAAGTGCACAAAAATATATACTATTGAGTGATTCAGTGAGTGCTTTATCATCTCTTATGGGACTACATGAATAAGCTTTTTTTCTCAGGTTGGTACGGGCCTAAGGCCTTCATCCATATTAGTTTGCTGTCATCTCTATTTGTATCATGCTACTGTCATGAGAAACTCCTTTATCTTTGCACGTTAAAGTTTTGCAACCTATGATAAATGGCAATGCTTTGAGTGTTGAGCTAATTGGCACTGATTAAATAAACTAATACCTCTCTTTAAGCAAGACTACTATGTTGCTAACTTTACCCATTAAGATAATGAGGGTGCTTCTATTTGTTAGTGTATGTTTCATCAACTAGTCCCACTATTACAGTAATCTCACTCTCTCAATATATGTGCCAACAGGGATGCTCGATTTTGGTGGAACTGCACAAAAACTTTGGGTGCTTCATTGCCTCGACAGCTTTCGTCCTTTCCTGTCAGTCGCTAATCTCGGCTTGCTTTCTTCCTTCGCTGTCAGTCGCTTCGCTTATCTCGGCTTCCAGTCAAAGGAAATAGTAATTGATATGCTACCTCACACAGGTTGGTATTGGTCTTTATCCTAATTATTGTGCTTCTCATGTATTGGTAATTTGGTATTGTGCTACTGTTTGCCGATTTTATAAAGGAGTAACTTGGAGCCTGAACCCGCGGGCAAATCATTGCATTGGGTGATTTCAGTAGAACTACACAAAATGATCAGATGGACAGATACTTATGTTGCTGCCATGTACTCCAAAGTTCACTTAGACAAGCATCGATGTTGACAAGAAGTGCCTATATTCATTCGAGTATCAACCGGCGTCAACCAGTTGTCAAACTCCCAAGTATTAGGAGACTGAACGCCAAAAATATTGCTTGGCGCATAGCCTAGAAGAACACAGTCCAGTCTTTGGTCCCAACTTGTGCCTTTTGGTTATCGGCAGATATGGTAGCGAACTGTATGGCATGGAATCTAAAGATTCTAGACAAGTTGGTTGACGCGTATATTCATCTGGCACTTAATCAGTCTGCACGCCAGGGATGCTCCATTTCAGTTGAACTGCACAAATTTTTTTGGGTGGTTCATTTTCTCAACCGCCTCCTTTCTCATTTGCAATGTAGAATTTTGGCGAGCTACAGGACCAAGATGAGCCAGTCAACTAGTTGGACGAAAGTAGTGGCCAAGTTGCTCGAACCTCGCTCGGCACGAGGCCACTATTTGAGGATAAACCTAGAAGCAAAGTTCAGATTGTCTGTGCTGCCTCTTATGTACTCGAAAGTTTACTCGTACAAGAACTAATTTTAGCAATAAGTACCTTCGACTGAACACCATTTACCAGTCTATACCCTAGGAATTAAAGTTCGTCCATGGATCATATTGGCCGTGATCTCAATCATTTGGATGCATAAACATACTGAACATGTGTATATCTGAATCTTTTTGTGAATTATGTATGAATATTGTCGTGTGATCTATCAATCATTTGGATGCATAGATATGTTGAGCTTGTGTATATATGAATCTTTTGAGTTGTTCACAGTGAATGTTGGCTATGAATATGAATGTATCCTGTGAACCTGAGTTTCATACGAATGTTTACCTTTTCTGTTGTATTTGTGTGTGAACTTGTTAGTATGCCTACTGTGGGGTATGTGACGTGTGGGTGTCAATGGCACGCCTTCCCGAGAAGAATTGCACCTGCTTTGTTAGGGTAGCAATGGAGCATTAGCTCTTTTTTAATCTTTTTATTACTCTGTCTTCGCCTCTCCCCCGCTCAACCCCTGCCGTAATGTTTTCGGCCTCAAAACAAACATAGTACTGCATTGTTTTTGGGGCTTGATGAAAAATTGAGTGCTGGTTTCTGTAGGTTGGCCCGCCCAGCAAATGGGCTGCTGGTCCACCACGATGGACTGGGAGGCTAAAAATACAAGTTGTATGGTGCAGAGGCAAGTAAAAAAATGCTATCGGGAGCCATCCACTGAAGAAGAAAAATCGCTCCTGATGTGCTTCTTCAGTCGTGCCACCGGGCCCCTCTTTAATCCAGTTCGCTCGGGGATCTGGTATCATTTTTCCAGTGGGCGAACAAGTATCAGCAAGGCCTAGGTTTTGTAATTTAACATGCGTAGCCCACGACATACGGAGATAGTGGTTTCAACTTATTTTTTGAGGTCCATACTGGCCTATGGGCTTTTTCTTAAAGATCGGCAGCCCAATGTATTTTTTTAATAAAACAGAGGTCTCTGTTCTATTTATCTATATATAAGAATAATAATGCTCTGTCCAATTTATGTTTTCCCTTCTAACCACATTATATATATATTTATATTATTACTATTTTCGTATATTTTATAGAGACTTATATATACATTATCAAAACATCCCACGTGTTATTAACTTATATAAGTAAATGTTTAACAGAAGTTGGCAAGGAAAATCCTGGTTGTTTTTGACTCACAGGCAAGGAAAATCTTGGTGATTGCATACAAAAGCTTGCAAAGATTTTAAGGACCAATTTAATAATAACGCGCTCATTATTATTTTGAGCAATAACTTGCTAATTTGTTAATTATATATATATAATGTGCAACTCCGGTTTATTCTTTGGTATTAATTTCTCCTTCTAACATAACATTATATATATAACGAGCCCAGCTAATTCGTGTATTTCAAGGAAGTGCAAATGGGCTGGGATTTCTTAGAAAATATAAATGGGCCTGATTGACGCGAAATTATTTGTTCACCCAGCCCAGCAAATGGATTGTACATTCTAGAAAACATGGGTTAAATATATGCCACATTTTTGCAGGCTGACATGTGGTCCAATAGGTCGAAGCCTACGCAGGGCGTTGTCAACTTGGTCAACAAATGATTGTGACATCCACAGCCATTGGATTTATATCCAACGGCCGGCATGCACCTTCAATCTCTCGTCTTCTTCCTCCAGCGTCACCGGGACCGCCTGGTCCGGCCTCCGATGGCTAGCGGCTCTGCTTAGCACGCATCGTTGCGAAGCGCTAGCCCATCGCCAGCCAGGCTATCCCTCCACCCCTCGACACCTCCTGTTATTCTCCACAGATTGCAGCCCCACGCCGCAACAGAACCAGTTATAACCCTTCTCCTCCTCTCAATCTGCGACTCCACTTCCGCGTCTTCCCATCTCCGAGTCGTTCCCGTCCGGGGCCTGGCCATCGTCCATCGCCTTGCTGCTCTCAGTGCGGCATGGTCAACAAACGAGAGTCATCGGAAGAGGACTGTACGTGGAGAGCCTGACGGCTGGGACCCACGAGGTCCATGGTCGCACGCAAGGAAAGTTCCTCCTTATTAAGCTGAAAAAATGTTTCCTCCACCTGATAGCTGGGACCCACCGGCTGTATCTTTGCATGGAAGGAAGTGCCTCTTTGTTTTGCGAAAAAATTATTCATCCCGTTGATAGCTGGGACCCGTCAGATTTGGTGGCTGACTTGTGGGCCTACTAAGCGGACGTGTACGCATGACTTTGTCAACTTAATCAACAAATGATTCTAGCGGCTAGACCGTTGGATGTTAATCCAACAGCCGTGCTCCTTCTTCAACCTCTGTTCTTGCTCCTGTCTCCCGTGGGCGGCACCACGGCTGTGCTGCCGTGCACCCGAACCAGTCAAGTTTCCCACTCCTCTCCATCTGCGACTCCACTGCCCCGTCTTCCCCATCTCCGGGTCGTTCCAGTCTGGGGCCTCACCCTTGTCCACCGGCCTTGGTGCGCAAGGCACGGTGTGGTCAACGTGGTCAACAACCGAGAGTCATCGGAAGATGACTGTACGTGAGAGGCTGATAGTGGGGACGCACCACGCCCATGGACGCATGCATGCAACAGAATGCGGCGTGGTTAACATGGTCAAGAAACGACTTCCACCGAAATTGTACTGTACGTGGAGAGGCTGACAACTAGGTCCATGGCCGTAGCAAGGAAGTGCCTCCTTATTACGCGGAAAATAATGATTCCTCCACCTGGCAGCAGGGACCTACTGGATGGGCCACCATATTTTGTGAAAAAAATGTTTCCCCCTGACTGCTGGGACCCACCTAACGAGCCACCGTATTTCGTGAAAAAAATGCTCCCCCCGCTCTCAGCTTGGACCCACCGGAAGTGCCTCCTTATTAAGCAGAAAAAATGAATACTCCCCCTGCTAGCTGGGACCCACCTTGGTGGGAGGCTGACTTGTGGGCCCACTAAGTTGACAGGGACGGAGGGCTTTGTCAACTTAGTCAATATGAACGATTCTAGCTCCAGTGACCGTACAATGTCCATCCAACGGCCATAGTGCTTCTTAAACCTCTGGTCTTCTTGCTCCAGCCGCCCAAAGCAGCGCTGGTTGTGTCGCGTGCTCCTGCCTCCCGTGGCCGGCTGTGATGCCAAGGAGGCCTCACCGTCCCTACTACTCCCGCCGCTGGTTAGGCCATCCCTCTACTCACCCACACCCCCTATTATTCTGCGGTGACGGCAGCCTCATACCACAGCCGAATGAGTGAACCCTCATACTCCTCTACGCGTGGGCATCCACTGTCGCGTCTTCCCCGGCTCCGCGTCGTCCCCTTCCTTCCTAGGCCTTGCCGTCGTCCACCGCCCTGGTGCTCTCGGCGTGGCATGGTCAATGTGGTCAAGGAACGACTTCCATCGGAAGAGTACTGTACGTGGAGAGGCTGACAGCTGGGTCCACGATGGCCGCAAGGAAGTGCCTCCTTATTACGCGGAAAATAATGACCACCTGATAGCAGGGACCCACCGGACGGGCCACCTTATTTCACGAAAGAAACGTTTCCCCCCTGACTGCTAGGAGCCACCAGCTACATCTTCGCACGCAAGGAAGTGCGTCCAGGCAAAAAAAACTGGGACCCACCAGTTACATCTTCGCACGCAAGGAAATGCGTCCGGGCAAAAAATAAAAAAACGATTCGCCCCCCTGACTGCTGGGACCCACCATCTACATCTTTGCACGCAAGGAAGTGCCCGACAGTTGGGACCTACCTGGTCGAAGCATACGTAGCGTTGTCATTCTGGCCGCGAACGTGTATGTACATACTGGTGAATGTAGAGGCGCGCACGTAGCATGTACACGTACATACAGCGGCCAGTGTACAAGAAAGAAAATACGGCCACGTATGTGTACATACGGGCGGGTCTCGAACGCCTACTCGCGCATACATATGGCCATGGCTCGTGTACATGGCTGGGCCGGAATGGAGAAACAACGTCGTTGTCGTGTTCATGGGGAGACAACCGGCTGGGTCAGAATGAAATGCGTCATCGTGTTCATCGGGAGGGCTTGGACGGAACAGGTGATGGAAACGAGGCCTGGCATACCACAAAACGGAGGAAACAACCTTGTGTTCGACTGGCCACATTCGAAACAGGATCCTGTTCATCGGGAGGGGTCTGGCATACCGCAAAACGGAGGAAACGGACCTCCTATAGCCGAAATGGGGGTCATGTTGATCGGGAGGGGTGTGGCATACCGCAAAACGGACCAAACGGAGTTGCGTTGGAGCGCTACAGTCGAAATGGGGGTCCTATTCATCGGGAGGGGTGTGGCGTACCGCAAAACGGGACTCCACGGGATATTGTTCATCTCCACCGTTGACCTCCTCCAGCCTCCACAGGCTACTGTTCATCCACCGTCGACCTCCTCCAGCCTCCACGGGCTCCTGTTCATCCCGTCTCCACCGCGCGCTACTCCACTGGCTACTGTTCAACCACCCCTCTCCATGGGCTCCTGTTCAACCACCCCTCCACGGGCTACTGTTCATCCACCCCTCCACCATCTACTGTTCATCCACCCCTCCACGGGGTCGTCCTGTTCATCTAGCCCTCCACGGGGTCCTGTTCATCCATCCCCAACCGGCTCGATCGATCGAGGTCTTGTTCATCCAGAGGCAACGCCATGGGGTCATGTTCATCCACCTCCACCGCTCACTGTTCATCCACCCCCCCCCCCCCCGCAATGCTCACTGTTCATCCAGAGGCAGCATTGATCGTCTTCAGTTAGCAGCAGTAGCGAAGGAATCGCTCGATCGGGTTTAGTTAACAGCCATCGATCGATCTCTCGGCTTTAGTAACGCGTAGCCTGCAGTGCAATCGCTCGGGTTCAGTTAGAGCCCAACGCCTCGCTCAGGTTCAGTTAGAGCCAACGCCTCGCGCACATGCGCGTACGTGTACGAGAGAAACGCTCATCGCTCGGCCCCCGACCTCCCACCGTAACCGGGAACTCGCCGAAATTTTCCTCGCCCTCGCTTCTACCATGGTTTTTTCCATCATGGACGGCCCAAAGAATGTCATGCAGCTGCGTCTTCGGCCCGCCCAGTACGAAAAGCCCATTTTCTGTCATATTTTTTGTCATAGAAGTAGGAGCCCACCACATCTAGGATGATACCGGGTTTTGTCACAATTATCGTCATAGAAGTGTCATAAGTATGACAGGAAAAAAATTCGGTCGACCCAAAATGTCACGGATGTGTCTTTTTTTTGTAGTGTCCTCTGTCGCACTTCTCCGAAGCCTAGAGAAATCCTTTGGGACGACACCTCGGTGTCATCCGCCCTAGGAGGCAGGGAAGCTCCTGGAGGCGTCTCACTCTCCATCTTCTTCGGAGAGAGATCCTCCGATGATGAAGATTCTTGAGGGATGTCATGGGCTGGACTGAAACACGAAATTTGGTATTACTATTATAATCTATAAAAAGATTATATGTATGTAAGGCATCTTGAGGTACTTACGATTCAGCAAGGGGCTTGGCTCGGGGCGGTGCTTGAGGACAGCTTCGGCGCCCGAATCTGAATCATCCGAGAGGGATATCTTTCCCCTCTTGGATGCCCCTCCTCCGGATCTAGGGTGGCCGCCCTCTTTTTCCCTTTGGGAGGAGGGTTGTCTTCTTCTTCTTCTTCTTCTTCTTCTTCTTCTTCTTCTTCTTCTTCTTCTTCTTCTTCTTCTTCTTCTTCTTCTTCTTCTTCTTCTTCTTCTTCTTCTTCTTCTTCTTCTTCTTCTTCTTCTTCCTCCTCCTCCTCCTCCTCCTCCTCCTCCTCCTCCTCCTCTTCGTCTCCCTCATGAGAGGAAGGAGCCTCTGTTCCTCTGGACACGGCGCCTGAAGTTTCTTCGTGAGGGAGGCCACCTTCGGCCTCCTTGCTCTTCTTCTTCTTGTCCTTCCTTGCTGGCACTTGGTAGGGCGCCGGTACCAGCATCTTCATCAACAGGGGCTTGGCTGGGTTTTCGGGGAGCGGGTCCGGACACTTAATCCGCTCTGCCTCTTTATCCAATCCTATTTAGGAGAAGGAATTTTTAGGACTCCTCCCCATGATTGACAAGCTAGGTAATGTTTGGCAATATGATACTTACTGGGGATGCCGGATTGTTACAGTCGAGGCCAGTGTCGTCAGACGTCCTTGGCCATGCCTTCTACTTCTTGAAGTGCAGCTTCCAGATCCCTTTGTGCGTCATGCCAAAGAATCGTTGTAGAGTCCGAGGCCCCTCCGGATTAAACTCCCACATTTTGAGAGGCTGTCGTTGGCAAGGGAGAGCTCGGCGGATGAGCATCACCTGAATCACATCAGCAAGGGTAATGTCCTTTTTTATCATACTCTTGATACACTTCTGCAGCATTGACACCTCGTCAGGGGATCCCCAATCTAGACCCTTGTTGGTCCAGGATGCGACCCGCAGCGGAGGTCCAGATCTTAAAGCGGGAGCAGCAGCCCATTTGGTGCCGCGGGGTTCGGTGATGTAGAACCACTCCTGCTGCTACACCTTGACAATATCCACAAATCTCCCTTTGGGCTAGGTAACATGGTTGAGCTTTCTCACCATGGCGCCGCCGCACTCGGCGTGCTGGCCTTCAACCACCTTCGACTCCATATTAAAAACCTTGAGCCATAAGCCGAAGTGTGGAGGGACGTGGAGAAATGCCTCACACACGACGATAACGCCGAGATGTGCGAGAAGGAATTCGGGGCCAGATCATGGAAATCCAGCCCGTAATAGTACACGAGACCTCGGACAAAGGGGTGAAGGGTGAACCCAAGTCCTCGGAGGAAATGGGGTATAAAAACCACCTTCTCACCAAGCTCCGGGGTGGGGATGACCTGCCCCGGGGTTGGAAACATGTGTTTAATCTCCGCCATCAAGTACCTCGCCTCACGCAGTTCCTGGATGTTCTTCTCCATTACGGAGGAGGCCATCCACTTGCCCTGAAAGCCGAATCCGGCCATTGCTGGAGAAGATGGGGGGGGAAGGTAAAGTTTAGAACTTGGGCACTGGAGCTCGGAGGAGTGAAATTCAGAGGAAGAAGAAGGCGTGAGTTGAACAAATGGGTCTTTGTCCTCTTATAGAGGCAACGAATATCAAGCGCCCCTCGTAAGCCTTAAACCACGTCTATTCCCAAGGAGACGTGCGAATGGCTTGGTTGGATTACCCAAACCCGCATTTATGAGAATCCCGTGATAAGGGGACACGATCTCTCCTTGGACAAGACGTGTCATTGGCCGTGCCTCGAAACATGAAATGGGGCTGTAAAACGGTTCAGAATAATAATGAGGCCAGAACATAACATCTCGTCAAAAAAGTTG
This sequence comes from Triticum aestivum, assembly GCF_018294505.1. Taxonomy (NCBI): domain Eukaryota; kingdom Viridiplantae; phylum Streptophyta; class Magnoliopsida; order Poales; family Poaceae; genus Triticum; species Triticum aestivum. The sequence continues at coordinate 206,673,198 of NC_057795.1, read as the reverse complement.
CTCGTGGACGTGGCTTATTTTAAGTATTGTTGCCTTTTACAGATTAGGGTGTATGTGTTAAACAGGGCCGGATAAAGCACTTATGTGTGGAAGACTACTTTTGAATATTCAGAGGAGGAACCCTCCTTGCAATGCCGAAGACAGTTTGCGCGCCGGATACATCATCATTGAAGCCTGGTTCTGGGGCTACTGAGGGAATCCTGGACTAAGGGGTTCTCGGGCGTCCGGGCTATGTGATATGGGCCGGACTAATGGGCCGTGAAGATATGAAATCAAAGACCTTCCCTCGTGTCCAGACGGGACTCTCCTTTGCGTGGATGGCAAGCTTGGCGTTCGGATCATGCATCTTCCTTTCTCTGTAAACCGACTATGTACAACCCTGGATCCCTCTGGTGTCTATATAAACCAGAGGGTTTAGTTTGTAGAAGCAATGACAATCATACAGGCTAGACATCTAGGGTTTAGCCATTACGATCTCGAGGTAGATTAACTCTTGTAACCCCTATACTCATCAAAGTCAATCAAGCAGGAAGTAGGGTATTACCTCCATTAAGAGGGCCCAAACCTGGGTAAACATCGTGTCCCCTGCCTCCTGTTACCTTTGGTCCTTAGACGCACTGCTCGGGGGCCCCTACCCGAGATCTGCCGGTTTTGACACCGACACCCACCAACTAGAAGTAGTCCTTGTGCAGAGAGACAAACTGATCTACTAAATACCTTGTCGGCATCGAGCATCACTGGTTACTGATACGTCTCCTATGTATCTATAATTTTTAATTGTTCCATGCTGTTATATTATCATTCTTGGATGTTTTATAATCATTTTGAAATCATTTTATATCATTTTTTCGTACTAACCTATTGACATAGTGCCCAGTGCCAGTTGCTGTTTTCTGCTTGTTTTTACATTGCAGGAAATCAATAGCAAAAAGTGTCCAAATGCAGCGAAACTTTTTGTGGATTTTTTCTGTTCCAGAAGACACCTGTTGGGCCAAAGAAGTACCAAAGGGGTGCTCCGACGGGAGCACAACTCACCAGGGGGCGCCTAGGGGCCCAGGCGCGCCCAGGTGGGTTTTGCCCACATCGGTGGCCTCCCGCACCACCTCTTTGCTCTATAAATAACCCAATATTCCAGAAACTCTAGGGGAGAGACGAAAATCAATTCCAGCCACCAAAAGTTCCAAAAACACCAGATCCAATCTAGAAACCATCACGGTGGGGTTCATCATGTCCATTAGTGTCTCTTCGATGATGCGTGAGTAGTTCTTTATAGACCTGTGGGTCCATAGTTAGTAGCTAGATGGCTTCCTCTCTCTCTCTCTCTCTCTCTCTCTCTTGATTCTCAACACTACGGTCTCTTGGAGATCCATATGATGTAAGTCTTTTGCATTGTGTTTGTTGGGATCCTATGAACTTTGAGTTTATGATCAGATCTATGTTTTTATCCATGAAAGTTATTTGAGTCTTCTTTGATATCTTATATCCATGATTGATTATAGCCTTGTATTTCTTCTCCAATATTTTGGTTTTGATTGGCCAACTTGATCTATTTATCTTGCAATGGGAAGAGGTGCTTTGTGATGGGTTCGATCTTACAGTGCTTGATCCCAGTGACAGAAGGGGAAACGACACGTATGTACCGTTGCTATTAAGGATAACAAGATGGGGTCTATTTCTACATAAATTGATCTTGTCTATATCATGTCATCTTTCTTATTGCATTACTCTGTTTTTCCGTGAACTTAATACACTAGATGCATGCTGGATAGTGGTCGATGTGTGGAGTAATAATAGTAGATGCAGGCAAGAGTCGGTCTACTAATCTTGGACGTGATGCCTATATAATGATCATTGCCTAGATATCGTCATGATTATTTGAAGTTCTATTAATTGCCCAATAGTAATTGTATTCCCATCGTTTGCTATTTTTCTCGAGAGAAGCCACTAGTGAAACCTACGGCCCTCGTGTATCTTCTTATCATATTTGCGTTCGCGATCTATTTTCTGTTTCTTTCAGTTCTATCAAACCAAAATACAAAAATACTTTGTTGCACTTTATTTTATTTGTGATCTATTTATCCAATCTATTACAACTTTATCCCGTCTCCGTGCCAATTTCTGGCGTCGTTACCCGAAAGGGATTGACAACCCCTTTAACACGTCGGTTTGTGAGTATTTGTTAATTGTGTGCAGGGGTTGTTTATGTTGTGTTGCGTGGTTCTCCTACGGGTTCGATAAACTTGGTCTCATCACTGAGGTAAATACCTATCGTTGTTGTGCTGCATCATCCCTTCCTCTTTGGGGAAATACTGACGCAGTTCAAGCAAACATCAAAAGGAATTTCCGGCGCCGTTGCCGGGGAGGATCTTCAACATCAACCAGGTTCCTAATCACAAATCTCATCTCCTTGAAATTTACATTATTTTCCATTTGCCTCTCATTTTCCTCTCCCCCACTTCAAAAAAAAATGCCATTTTGCCCTCTTTTTCGTTTGCCATTTTCTCGTCAGATCTATTTTTAGTGCAATCTTGTTGTGGAGTCACCATGAGTGATTTTGGTATGGCAGAAACAGATGATGGCCAAACTCCTAAAATGGAGCATACGGGTAATCTGGATGCCAAAACTTTTGTCTTGGGGCAAGGGAATTTTATGGGAAAAGAACATATCCAAGATTTTTTCAGTTGTGCCGGAAAATTAAGTCTTGATGATATTCCTCTACTTAAAAGGACTAAATCTTATACGGAAGCTATTTAGGCACTAGTTCTAAAACTTGAAACCAAATTTATTCATACTCATCCTACCTTGCAAATATTGTTCTATGAGTTACCCGTTATAAAGAATCGTAAAGATAAAAAGTTAGCCACTCTTGTTCTCATGAATGAATTTGACTACATAATACAAGAAACTAGGGAAATCTTTGATTTTTATGGTATGAATCGTGAAAAAACCATGATTGATGAAATTCATTATAATAGTCTTATGCATTGAGACATTTGCTTGGAGATAACCAAATATTTGATGAGAATCTTAAAAAGCAAGTCCCTGTTTTAGACATGATCCAAAAGTTTTCAATGATGTTAATCAACACTACTCTTTGATTGCTGTCGGAAATCAAAATGGTTATGATAAAAAGCAACTTGATAGTGCTAAGGTTTCCATGGATAATGTGTTTTACGTTTATTTGCAAAAACCCTGTCACAAATACCTCCAAGGAAAACAAGGCAAAAGATGATAGAACTTAGATCCTACACATTATGCCTCGCTAGGGGCGTAAAACGATAGCGCTTGTTGGGAGGCAACCCAACTTGTATCTTTTTTCTTTTGGTTTTCTTGCTGTTTTCAATAAAATACACAATTATGCCTCTGATTAGATGTGTTTTTGTGGTTTAAATTAGTGTTTGTGCCAAGCAATGCCTCTGGGATGATTTGCGTGAGAGTTGATTTGATCTTGCTGAAAAGCAGAAACTTTTGCGCTCACGAAAATATTTCCCATTTTTAACAGAAGAGTGCTTTTGAGTTAATTATTTTTGCAGAAGATTAGTAAAAAAATTCTCACGTTGTCCTAATTTTTCAGAATTTTTGGAGTTACAGAAGTATTCAAAGTAGTCAGATTGCAATAGACTGTTCTGTTTTGGCAGATTCTATTTTCTTTGCGTTGTGTGCTTTTTTTGATGATTCTATGGTTTTCTTTGAAGAGTTTTTTTCATAGAAAAGTTGGAATACAGTAGATACAACAACAACAACAACAACAACAACAACAACAACAACAACAACAACAACAACAACAACAACAAAGCCTTTAGTCCCAAACAAGTTGGGGTAGGCTAGAGGTGAAACCCATAAGATCTCGCAACCAACTCATGGCTCTAGCACATGGATAGCAAGCTTCCACGCACCACTGTCCATAGCTAGCTCTTTAGTAATACTCCAATCCTTCAGGTCTCTCTTAATGGACTCCTCCCATGTCAAATTCGGTCTACCCTGCCCTCTCTTGACATTCTCCGCACGCTTTAGCCTTCCGCTATGCACTGGAGCTTCTGGAGGCCTATGCTGAATATGCCCAAACCATCTCAGACGATGTTGGACAAGCTTCTCTTCAATTGGTGCTACCCCAAATCTATCTCGTATATCGTCATTCTGGACTCGATCCTTCCTTGTGTGGCCACACATCCATCTCAACATACGCATATCTGCCACACCTAACTGTTGAACATGTCGCCTTTTAGTCGGCCAACACTCAGCTCCATACAACATTGCGGGTCGAACCGCCGTCCTGTAGAACTTGCCTTTTAGCTTTTGTGGCACACTCTTGTCACAGAGAATGCCAGAAGCTTGGCTACAATAGATATATCACAAAAATAAAATATGAATGGGTTTGCAATAGTACTTATAGTGGTGGTTTGATTTCTTATACTAAGGGATCTCACGAAGGTTTTGTTGTGTTTTGTGAGATTGAAGTTTTCAAGTTTTGAGTGAGACTAGCAAACATGCCCGTGCGTTGCAGCGCCTAAAAAATCACATGTCCTACACCTATGTATGTATGCATGCATGCATCTAGCTGATTCCATGTTTCCTTTGGCTCACACCTGAATACTGGAATTATAGGCCAACATACCAACTAAATGTTGCAAACTAAGTGCATATATGCATTTAAAATTGACCAATTAACACGTAAAATAACTTACGTAATTGTTGTAGAGATCCTCTTTGCTTGTAGCCAAATTGACGTGTCGATTGATGTGGTGCACATGCTAGGTTGCTTCCTTCGAAAAGCACTACCTTGTGTTTTTTAAGGATACACCATGGAGAGGTGTAAGAAGAGCCAAGTGGCTGATACAACGCCTTTTGGAAAACAACTCACAACACCACGAGTACCGCGACAAGAGATCCAAGACCGCGTCTCGACCAACACCAGATACCTAAAAGCACAACGCCGACCACATCTCAAGCTAAGTCAACACACTCCTCACCCTTCATGCCTAGGGCCGGCAAGCGAACAGCAGGAACCAGCCAGAATTGAAGAAGGCACCGTCTAAGAGTATCCGATGATAGTGTACATTGCACCCGAGAGATAAAGCTCGCAACGGAAACCAATACCAAACTGTACATTGCACCAATCTTCGCCGAAGAGCTGACACGGTCACCACCTCCAACAACAACTTGATAGCCTCCATGAGCACCCAGACAACACCTCCAAGGAAGGGATGATGCCTTGCAACCGTTACTGCCTGGCCAACAAGCAAGCCTAAGGGTTCCCCTGGTGTCGGGGATATACCCCGCGGTATGACCCGGCCGGACTTGGCGCTTCATCGTGACCCACCGGAGGATGTGGGTTCAAGCCCCACGATGGAGGTTACATCATATGATGCTATTTTCAATGAAGTATATATAAAGTCTCAGCTCAATATTATCTTACTGAGCCAGCCCTTGGGGGCTACATGTTGCCGTTCAAGTCTACATGATCATATTTACAAAGTCCCTGCTCATTATTGCATAATGACCCGACCATTGGGGGCTACGCTGGTTGAAGTTTTTATGAGCATAAGGCAATTTCAAGTCCCAGGTTGTTGCAAGCATGACAACCCGATACTTGGGGGCTACAGGTGATATGCATATAAGGGAGAAAAAATCTTCAAATTCTCAGTTTGGTGTAAACCAAATTGACCCGGTGTCTGCAACAATTCTAACCCGGCGTAAGCAACAATTATGACACAGTGCCATCAATATTTACAAACTGGCAGTTTTGGTAATGATAAACCAGCAAGTTCTACATCTTTAAGCCGGCTAACTATCAGATGAGTATTTCAAGAACAATATTTTTTAAGCCGGCGCTTTGGAAGCCGACTCAAGTGGATTATTCTTCACAATATTTCTCTGGGAGAAACCAACGTCAGCAAATTGAGTATGAAGCTGGCTTATTGACCCGAATTTTTTAGAAGAAGGAAATGGCAACTGGACTTAAGGATGATCAGGTCCCGGCTCAGGAGAATATTTAACCCGGAGCACAACCTGTCAAATTTGTTCTTGAGTTATTTTGCAGGATCAGTTTAACATGGATAAATCCAAATTAAACAGGGGGCTAATGTCGGGGATATACCCCGCGGTATGACCCGGCCGGAAGGATGACCCAGCCGGACTTGGTGCTTCATCGTGACCCGCCGGAGGATTGGCGACTCATGGGTCTGGTGGTTCACTGGTGTGAAGACTCACGAGCCTGGCGACTTAATAATGGCCCCGGCGGTGGGTCAGATAGATGACAAGGGCCCAAGGCCCGGTAGGCCGACTCATCTTATTATGGGCCGGCTTAAGTCGGAAGGCATGAGGAATATTTCCTTTACGAGGAAGCAAGACCCGTACTTGTATCCGACTTGTAATAGAGAATAAGTTAGTTCTAATCCTACTAGGACTCTACATGTAAGCCGCCCCTTCAACTTATATAGGGAGGGGCAGGGCTCCCCAAAGAGGGACAAGTAAGAAGAAACAATCTCTAGGGCTAGACACAAAGAGCCGGCTTACCGGCGTCTCCCTCATGAGCATAATGAGACCTAGTGTCGGTATCAAAACCGGCGGATCTCGGGTAGGGGGTCCCGAACTGTGCGTCTAGGCGGATGGTAACAGGAGACAAGGGACACGATGTTTTACCCAGGTTTGGGCCCTCTTGATGGAGGTAAAACCCTACGTCCTGCTTGATTAATATTGATGATGTGTGTTACAAGAGTAGATCTACCACGAGATCAAGGAGGCTAAACCCTAGAAGCTAGCCTATGGTATGATTGTTGTTCGTCCTACGGACTAAAGCCATCCGGTTTATATAGACACCGGAGAGGGCTAGGGTTACACAGAGTCGGTTACAATGGTAGGAGATCTACATATCCGTATCGCCAAGCTTGCCTTCCACGCCAAGGAAAGTCCCATCCGGACACGGGACGAAGTCTTCAATATTGTATCTTCATAGTCTTCGAGTCCGGCCGATGATGATAGTTCGGCTATCCGGACACCCCCTAGTCCAGGACTCCCTCAGTAGCCCCTGAACTAGGCTTCAATGATGACGAGTCAGACGCGCATATTGTCTTCGGCATTGCAAGGCGGGTTCCTCCTCCGAATAATTTATAGAAGATTGTGAACACCAGGATAATGTCCGGCTCTGCAAAATAAATTCCACGTACCACCATAGAGAGAATAATATTCACACAAGTTCAACCTGCTGACGTATTTGGTGGCGTGACATCACACCACTACCAAGCCTTTACTTGAATTGTTTTTATTGTACCACCTCAGCGTGTTTAGCGAAGCGGCTTCCTTGGCATGTCTTGTCGAAGCAGAGATCGTGTTCCCCTTATTCTGGGATTCCCATTAATACGAACGTGGGTAACCCAACCACGCCCGTTGTCGCGCCTCCTCCATCGAAGGCGGGTTCCAAACGGTCACGGGGACGGCTCTTGGTATTCTCCCTCTTTATAATGAGACCAAGGCCCGTTCTTTTTCTTCAATCCTCAATCGAATCCGCCTCTCGCCCCAAGTTCCAACACCCAGGGCTCCAGATTCGGGTACTTTCAACCTTCGACAATGTCCGACTCCGACCTACGAGGCCAGTGGATGCCCTCTTCCGTCACGGAAGAGGACATGCTAAAGCTGAGAGACGCCAGGTACTTGACCTACGAGATTTCGCATAGGTTGCCTGCCCAAGGGCAAGTTATTCCTACTCCCGAGCCCGGCGAGAGTGTCGTGTTCGTGTCTCACCTCCGTCAGGGTTTAGGCTTCCCGATGGATCCCTTCGTGAGAGGGCTCATGTTTTACTATGGGCTGGAATTCCATGACTTGGCTCCGGAGTCCATCCTCCACATCTCATCATTCATTGTCGTCTGCGAAGCCTTCCTCCGCACTACCCCTCACTTCGGCTTGTGGCTCAAAACCTTCAACATGGAGCCGAAGATGATTGAGGGGCGTCAGACAGAGTGCGGCGGGGCGGTTATAAGCAAGAGGGCCGATGCTCAATGGCCCGAGGGCTCTTTTCAGGAGGAGCTCGGCTTGTGGCAACAGGAGTGGTTCTATATCACCGCTCTCAGGGGCAGCAGGCAGAGGCCGCCGCCCGTCTTCCGCTTGGCCCCTCCACAACGGCTGGCGTCATGGGTCAACAAGGGGCTTAACTGGGGGCCGTCCAAAGACGTACCCCTGTTGCAGGACCGGATTCGAGGCCTCCAAGAAAGGGAGATTAATCTGGTCGTAGTGGCATAGGTTATGCTGATTCGGCACCTTCTGCCCTGCAAACGTCGCTCCCTCCGCTTGTGGGAATTTAATCCGGAGGGGCCACGAGCTCTCCAACACTTCATGGGTTTGACACCCGCGGAGATGTACAAACTGTTCTTCGGATCGCAAGAGATGCGTCCGGACTTGACCGAGGACGCTGGCCTAAGCTGCAATCGCCCGGATACTCAAGTAAGTAGCCCTGTGTCCGGACATATTGTCCATTTATTTATCATGGGTTTGCCATTTAACCAGCAATCCCTTGGACAGGAGTGGATAGCGCAAGCAAAACTGATACGGTGTACGGCCCCCCTCCCTGAGACCACGCCGGATCCCGTGTTAGCCAAAATGTTGGAGGTTGCGCCTTCAGAGGAGGGCGAAGGGGGGCACAGGGAAACTACCACCTCTGCCAAGGAGGCTTTCAGTAAGGGGGGAATCGAGAGTCCCTCCTTCCAGGGGGAGAAGAGGACCGCTTCCGAAGACCCGGAGGCCAAGGCCTCAAAGCGGGGAAAGAAATCTGCACCGGAAGGTCCCGTGCCGGGAAGAGCCCCAGCCGCACTGTCTCCTCAGAGGAATCAGCCCTCCAGCGAGCCGTAAGTAAAAGGGGGGATTTTGTAATAGGGGACACCCCTGCTTTATTTCTAAGGGTATCCGAAGTTTTCACCTCGTAGTTCGGATCTCAGCCCATCTCAGCAGAGCTCATCTTCAGGGGACCTTTGTCCGGAGATGATAGAGAGTGAAACGCCTCCATCTGCCGACCCGTCGGGCGGGGCGGACGACCCTGAGCTGTCGTCATGGAGGGTCTCCCCGAGTCCGGCGGGGCCGGGGAGTTCGGCACCCATTGGAGTACGGCCGGTGGAGCTGCAAGATTTGCTCAAGAGGGCGTCTATCTCAGAAGATCACCGCACATTAATGAGTACGGTGATTGAAAGGATCTCATCCGCCAAGAGTGGGTTGTATGAGGCCGTCGGAAGTTTGCTGACGGGGTTTGAGGTACGCAAAAAATGACATACCTTTTGATAGTTTTGCACATGGAGTGCGCCCTGTATAGATAGTAGCCCCTGAGACTTGGTATGCTGTCGAAAGCGACAGCGTGCCGAGGATCATAATCTCAGTTATAGAATGTTGCCTTTCCTATGCAGTTGGCGGAACGTTCGGTGGCCAGCCGGACTGATGGAGTTGCCGAGCTAAAGAGGCAACTCGATGTTGCGGATGCGGACATCGCGCTGGTCAACAAACGACTTAATGAGTCACAGGGTAGGTGTTTGCTCTGCGGTTGCCTAGTAAGGGAGCTGATGCTCGTTCCTTACAATTTGTATGCTTGACACTGATGGTGCCGCTGCTATGGAAGACCTTCGAGCAGAGCTTGCTCGAGCCAAGGAGCAAGCCAGGGAAAGTGATGCGGCTGCCTCGAAGGCAGTGGAAGAGCTAAAGGCCGAAAAGGCTGCTCACTGCCGAAGCAGGGAGGAGATGGCCGGAATGGCCGTGAAATTAAAAGATGCTGCCGACTGCTATGAGGTCTTGAAAGAGAACACCGAGCGGAGCAAGAGGACCTGAAGAAGGCCGCCGCCGAAGCCAAGGATGCTCGTAGTGCGATGCGGGCTATGAAGGAGGAACTGCGTCAGGCTGGAGACATTGCGGCTGGAAAGCCCTTTATGCTGCGTAGGAAGTTCTCGGATCCGAAGTATGCTCAGCTGGGCCATTTGTGCGGTGTGGAGGATCCTTATCTGGATTTGGCGGCGAGTGCGGTGGACGCAGTCGTGCACTTCCGAAGCCAGAAGGATCATGAAATGGAAGAGCTTTTCTGGTCTCAATTCCATAGTCCGGAGCATCCACTTCTATTGAGTGATCGGCTGGTTGAGTGGGCTGAGCTGAATAGATTGTCCAGACTTGCCATGACGGATGTGGTCGCTCATCTGTGGCTGGAAAGGACCAAGCCTGAGAGTTATTTTGGCTTGTTGCAGCAATTCCTTGGGGCGGTGCCGCATATCAAGGCGATGAAGCGGTCAGCATGCATAGAAGGTGCACGGATGGCTCTCGCCCGTGTGAAGACATACTGGGCGGAGATGGATGCCACCGCTGTTGCATCCCGGGGTTCGGACAAAAGCCGATTACCCGCCGAGCACTATTTTGAGGAAGTCCTGCATGGCGCTCGTTTAATAGAGTCGCAGTGCTCGAAAGATGTTATGTTTAAATGACATGTATGATTTCTGAGATCATGTTTATAATGCAACGGCTTTTTATACTTGTGCGTTCAAGTATTGAAATATCTCCTGTGCGGCCGTATATGTATGAATAACCTGAAAGATGGCAGTCTTTGGCTTCAGCCCCCATGCACATGGTGCGGGGGTGTTTGCAAAAAAAGCGCTTTTTCACACTTAATCCAACGTCTTGGTCCTTTAAATGAGGTGATAGCATAGCAAACCAGGCAACCGGACTATAATGCTTTATCACTTTCACTTAGCCATAGGAGCTCGATGGTGGGGCTACTATATAGCCCCTAGAGGCACCACGCTCTCTGAACTCGGGGCGCGTATGTGCCTGACCGGGAAGCGGTCCTTCGTCAAAGCGGAGGAATTCTAAACATTCCAATAGTCGATCGAGTGGTTGACCAGTCTCTCGCTATATAGCTGATGGAGCGGAACGTAAGGCAGCAAAACACAGGAGCCGGGCAAACCCAACATTTGACCAAACACATGATTCGGAGCTGATGCATATAAGGCCTAACTCGAGACATCGAACACTCCCTGAGGTGTTCGGCCTTTATGATACCGAGCAGAAACAATGCCCTAAGCCCCTAGTGTCCAGGTACAGGCGGGAACTTCTGATGCGACCGATGCCAAAACGCCAGCCTCCTCCTCGGTTATGGTAGGAAACCAGGGGATGTGTATCAACAAGAGACAGTAAGAAAGGTTTACGCAAGGTCTTAATCTGAAAAGAATCCTTGCAACGGGTCCCTGCTGCATGTCTGCGCCTGTGTCTCCGTTGTGTTGTATCCTGGACGGGTGTAGCACGTGCTTCATCTGTAAAAGAGAAGGACTTAGTTTGGAAGAAATATCATGCAAAAGATGTATTTAAAATAAAGTATAATTTTGAAGATGAATAAAGTTGAGCTTTATTGGCTCTCATCGTTTATACGCGTGGCCCCTTGTAAAGGGGTATGCGGCTGGGAAGCCCCTTGTTTATTTATGCCGAACTCGCCTAACTGTTACCGAGGTCTGAATGACCTATTTTTAGGGGCTTTGACCTACAAGGTCGGATTAGTGTGTTGCTGTCAAGGCAGTCTCACGTTCTCCGTGGTCGAGGAACACTCGGAGTTACTCTTTAATGAGATTATGCCGCGTGGACCGGGCATTTTAAGCGTAAGAGACACGTAATATGGCATTGCGTTAAAGCGGGCGAAAGCTTTGCGTCCCAGTAGTGCTTGAGGGCCACTGTTAAATGGGGCAATATGGAGAGTGAGCTTTTCGCGACGGAGGTTGTCGGATGAACCGAACACAACCTCTAGTGGTACAGAGCATGTACAATTGGCTTAAAGGCCTGGAGTCGCTCCTTTGACGGAAGTACTGCAACGGTGAATTTTGGTAGGGTCTATCCCCATTCTGCGGACGGTGTCCTGGTATGGCAGGTGCCACACTATGTTTTCGTGTTATCACATGAAGTGAGTTCACTGTTTTGACTTCTAGTGGGAAAGTCTTCTGTTTTCCGGCGTCCTGCTTGTGGGGTTCATCGTCGTCTTCGCTTGGTGTGTCGAGCCCCTTGCGTTCGGCGTTAAGTCGGCCGGACTGCTTGAAGACCCAACAATCCCTGTGGGTATGGTCTGCAGCCTTCCCGGGGGTACTATGTTTTGACATAGTCTATCCAGAATTTTGTTTAGGTTGGATTGCTCGTCACTGTTGTCCTTGAGGGGCAGTGTTTTATTGTTCGACTGAGAGCTTTTGAATCCGGCGTTGACCGCCGTGCTATTTGGGCAATTTTCCTTATTCCGGCGCCGATCTTTTCTGCGTCGTGATTTCCCATTTCCATCCCTGACTTCGGATGTACTCGGGTCGCAGGTACTGCATCTAGCCAGCCAGCTGTCTTCCCCCGCGCAAAAGCGGGTCATGAGGCTTGTTAGTGCGGCCATTGTTCTTGGTTTTTCCTGGCCTAGGTGTCTGGCAAGCCATTCGTCTCGGACGTTGTGCTTAAAGGCTGCTAAGGCTTCGGCGTCCGGACAATCGACTATTTGGTTCTTTTTGGTGAGGAACCTGTTCCAGAATTTGCGTGCTGACTCTCCGGGCTGTTGAGTTATGTGACTTAAATCGTCTGCATCCGGAGGGCGGACATAAGTCCCCTGAAAATTTGCTCGAAACGCATCCTCGAGCTCTTCCCAACTTCCAATGGTATTTTCTGGGAGGCTTTTGAGCCAATGCCGAGCTGGCCCTTTGAGCTTGAGGGGTAGGTATTTTATGGCATGGAGATCGTCTCCTCTGGCCATATGTATGTGTAGGATATAATCCTCAATCCAGACTCCGGGGTCTGTTGTTCCATCATATGCCTCTATGTTTACGGGTTTGAATCCCGCTGGAAATTCATGATCTAGTACCTCGTTGGTGAAACATAGTGGGTGTGTGGCGCCCCTGTATTTGGATGTGTCGTTGTCTTCAAACGCTCGGCGGGTTGTGTTGCTTCCTGGAGTCTTCTTTTTTGGCCCATAGATAGACCTGACCGGGTCATCCTTTTTTTGAGGATCTTTATGCTGATCGTGTGCCGGCTTGTGTGCGGCGCCCCTTGCTGCTCTTAGCCTGTCATCTGGTCATCTATCCGGCCAGGCGGCCTCTTTCTTTTTTGACTGCGGGGGCTCTAAGGCCTCCTCGTCAAATTTGGGCAACAGCTTGCGCTTCGGGTAGCTCTTTGCCTGGTGACTAGCGCCATATTTATCTGTGGTATTGAGTACTTTGCTCCATCTCATTCTGAGTGTGTCCTCCGCTGTTTTGAGCTTCAGCTTTTGCTTCTTCAAACTTCTTGCAGTGGCGACGAGCCTTTTATGAAGGTTCTTATGCTCTGGTGATGTGTTCGGCGTGAGATCGTCTAGGCTCTTGTTTTCGTTGGGGATGGGTTGCTTGTCCAGTTCATCATGTTCGGATGGTTGCTTGGTGGCATCTTCGCCGTCCACTGCTTCGCCCTGCTCTAGGGCCGGGTCTGTATGGGTGCCGTTTTTATCGAGGCGGGACTTCGGGCGGTGCTTGCGTCGCCGTTTTGGTTGTTTGTTGGGGGAGTTGTCCTTCGCCACGTCCCGTTGTTCCTCATTATCGCTTCCTTTTGGTGTATCCACCATGTATATGTCGTGAGTTGGGGTGGCTTTCCAGTGCCCGATAGGCGCTGGTTCTTGGTCATCTCCGACATCGTCGTCCATACCGTCGATGTCTTCGGAGTCGTAGTCTAGCATGTCGGTTAGATCGTCGACAGTGGCTACTAAGTGGGTGGTGGGTGGGCGTTGAATTTCTTTGTCGTCCGCATCCCAACCATCCTGGCCGTAGTCCGGCCAGGGCTCTCCTGATAACGAGAGATACTTTAGCGAACTCAAGATGTCGCCGAAAGGTGAGTGGTGAAGGATGTCCGCAGCGGTGAACTCCATGATCGGCGCCCAACCGGATTCAATTGGAGGGGGCGCGGGAGGCTCGGAGTCCGGCGAGGAGTCCGGCACCTCGGAGTCACGGGCTTCATGAGGGACAAGATTAGTGTTCGGCTCTATCGCCGTAGAGGTTGCAGCCCCCGAGGCGGTGTCTAGCCATCCGTCCTCGATCTGCACAGCCGGCTCTGAATTGAAGATCGGAGCAGGCTCGAGTGCGGCCTCCAGGATACTGTCCGGCTGCAGAGCTAAATCATGCTCGTCGTGACAGTACGGCACGCTCGGCTGTGGCTCAAATCCATCGAGGATCAAGTTCCTGCGGATGTCAGCCGTGAAGTTCAAACTTCCAAATCTGACCTGACGTCCAGGGGCGTAGCTTTCGATCTGCTCTAGATGGCCAAGCAAATTGGCCCGCAGTGCAAAGCCGCCGAATACGAAGAACTGTCCGGGGAGGAAGGTCTCACCCTGGACTGCATCGTTGTTGATGATCGAAGAAGCCATCGAGCCTATCGGTGACGACACAGAGGAACTCTCAATGAAAGCACCAATGTCGGTGTCAAAACCGGCGGATCTCGGGTAGGGGGTCCCGAACTATGCGTCTAGGCGGATGGTAACAGGAGACAAGGGACACGATGTTTTACCCAGGTTCGGGCCCTCTTGATGGAGGTAAAACCCTACGTTCTGCTTGATTAATATTGATGATGTGTGTTACAAGAGTAGATCTACCATGAGATCAAGGAGGCTAAACCCTAGAAGCTAGCCTATGGTATGATTGTTGTTCGTCCTACAGACTAAAGCCATCCGGTTTATATAGACATCGGAGAGGGCTAGGGTTACACAGAGTCGGTTACAATGGTAGGAGATCTACATATCCGTATCGCCAAGCTTGCCTTCCACGCCAAGGAAAGTCTCATCCTAATACAGGACGAAGTCTTCAATCTTGTATCTTCATAGTCTTGGAGTCCGGCCGATGATGATAGTTCGGCTATCCGGACACCCCCTAGTCCAGGACTCCCTCACCTAGCCACAAACAGCATGTAGGGTTATTACCGCATGATGTTTCCCGGGGCCCGAAGCTGTCTAAATCCTTGTCTTGTGTTGCGTCTCTCGATTCCGCCCAATCCCTCTCAAGCTACCGCATAGATGTGTTGGCCTCGCGACAAAGTCCTCACACTAAGGACATCTGCCGTGACAATTCCACGACAGTTGGCGCCCACCGTGGGGCTTGCGCACGGTGGTGTTGAGTTCTTGGAGGGAACTTTTTCTAGGGTTCGAGAGGGTCGTGATCATCCGGATGATGAAGAGTCGATGTTATTCACTTCGAGGTTTTCTGCCATTGGCATGGAAGGATCTGCGTTGTTGACCAACTGTTGGAACGGTATATACGAGATTGGATTAAAAGTTAGGGTTGTATCTATGTACGCTGCCACGCGCGACCAGGCGATCCATCAGAACGGATCGAATTTTCGCTGAAAAGCCGTCAGATCTCCAAGTCACCGAGATAGTTTCTACTATAGTCTATTTTGCGTATTGGACATGCTACAAGTCCCAAGGCATCAACTCATGGCTGCTTGTGATATTCCCTTTGCGTGACAACCAACATGTTCATCTACCAGAAGTACTACTTACGTAGAGGCAGTGCTACTGGAGTACTACAGTTCATATATTTTTGAATCCTTCAATGACTGTCGAGCGCTGCATCTACTCATCCATCGAGCCATTACATCAAATCAGCCTGTATCCGAGTCAAACCGGCGCAACTCGTCGTCCAGCGAAAGGCCAGCACTCGAAATCATCTTCGGCCACTGCTATTGGGTCACACCACGTGTCAGGACATATACATGTTGAATACGGCCTTCAATGTCCGATTACTCAATACAGCAAACTCTAGTGAAAATTGAACGTGGCATTTTCTCTTGCGTAATTAACCGATGCAAGATCGGATCAATCTCCAGTTTCCAAAACTACAAGGCAAAAGTTGCGGAGTGCTCAGCGCTGGCAAGCCGGGGACTCGGTTTCCGTTTCCATCCTCAAGTCGTTGCCGCGGCTTCGCTCCATCTATACGGAGTCATGGTCCTCCAACGCCCGCGCTTGCTCTGGTCGGCTTACACTTCGAGCGCCTGCTGGTTTGCACCTGCATCCCGGCCTCACTCTACGCAAGCCGTCGCCGGGCTGCCCCTGTACTGACTCCACCTCGCCTTGAGCGGGACGACCACTCCTGTCTCCGCCGGCCGTCGTTGGGTCGAGGCCTTGATCTTCTTCCTACAGTGGCCGCGCCTGTGAGCCGCCTCCGCCGAGGCTCTCTCGCAAGACTCGCCTCCGGTCGTTCATGAAGCAGCCCGCCGGCGAGCTGTCCCGGCCAAGGGGCGCCCGTGAACCGTCGCACCTTCAACCGACTGAGCCGCTCCTGCTGGTGCGCCACCGAGCCATCACACCTGCCACCTTCCTCTGCCGTGGCCGCCTCCGTGTCACCTCTGGCCCTGACGCGGCAAGCCGCCTCCACGAGTCACAGGGTAGCCTCGCCTTCTCCCCTGAGGCCGCGCTGGGTCACCTCCATCGAGTTGTCCCTGTGCCGGGTCGCCTCTGCTGAGCCATCCCCACGTGACCCTGTTCCGACCCGGTTTGCCTTCTGCCACGACCCAGATTCGCCGCGACAAGCCGCCGTGGTTCCCCCCCTGAGCCTCCACCAGAGCGCCTTCACTGCCGTCTCTGCGGCCGTCCTTCAGTTGCTGCCGTCGATCCACTACGCCGCCATGGAACCGCCGGGGCACTGCTGAGCCGCCGACCACATCGCCGGCAACCCGTCGCCGCCTATACCACCATCATTTTCATCTACCTCATCGGCCTTGCTTCGACCGGCCAACATTTGCGGCCCCTCTGTCGAGCCGCCAGAGCCTGTAGCGGCCGTAGGCTCGCACACCACATCTTCTGCCGCGTTTTTTCTGCTGTGGTTGGTACGTCGCCGCTGTAATCCTCTGCAAGCTACTGTCTCCAAGACCCTACTTTTAAGCCGCCCCAGCCAAGGAGCCTCGTCGGCGTGGCCTCCGAGTCACTGTGCAAACCGCCGGCCGCCTCTGCCATTGAAGCTACGACCCGTTGGCCTCAAGCCACCTTGCATCCGCCGGCCTCTGCCGCTCGTCGTTGCCTTAGCTACTGCCTTGGGTCGGCCCTCCCACCTGAGAGATGGGGCAGAAGATGAGCTGCAGGTTGTTTCAGAGAAAAGAGAAGTGGCATGCAGGGATTTTTTTTCTCCATCCACGTCATCCATCGCCAAGTAGCCGCGGCTGACTGCTTCCACCGTCCGCTATGTGGCTCCGCTTTGCTGCGCCTGTGTCCGTTGTTGCTGTCTCCTAAGCTGCCCTGGCTGCGAGTCGGCCCGCTGTTGAGTCGCTGCTCCGCTCGACGCCGCTCTAGTTGCAGTTCGTCTCGCGCCTCCGCTTCTCTACAGCGGCTTGCCTGAAGGTTGACAGCCTTGTTTTCTAGTTTGCGTCCATGTGGTGTATGTTGAACAACATGCCTTACACAAAGTGCACCCGAAGGTATATTGCAAAGCATTGGTGTTGCAAGTGCGTTGCTACCAGTACTACTTATACGTGGAGATCAAGGGCCACTGCCATTTTTTCATCACATCAAGACAGAAAAAAGGAAGAAGAAGCAAAGCACGTGGAACCTCAATCATGCTGGGCGCTCAAAGACAAGAGAGCTAGTACTACTAGTACTCATCTTCAATAGTACACATCAGATCAATTCTTCTATCAAAAACCAAAGGCCGCACCAGAATATGTTCAAGATTATCCGATACCAGTATCCGCGTTCATCCGAAAAATAAGTCAGGTGCTATCTGTTCTCAGTATTTTTAGCACGTATCAATTCTTTTGAGAACAATTACTCTATCTTTTATTATATTTTACGCAGGACAAAGTCCACTACAAAAGTGACGTCATGTCATCGACATGAGGCAGTGACGTCATGTCATCAACATGAGGCTCGTATCGGTTTAAACATCATGGCCAACTCAAGCGCCTGCACCGGCTACCACGATGCGGCTGACTCGTCCGTCCGCGCCCGCGCGCGCTGGGCTCCAACGCCGCGCCCGCTCTCATAACCCGCCCGACGGACGCGAGCAAGCCGCCGCCCCCGCGGTCCATTCTACATCAACACGATGCGGCTGACTTGCCCGTCCGCGCGGTTTACCGCGCCTGCAATGGACTCACCCGTCCGCACCGGTTTAAAACGCCGTGGCCGACCCATCTGTCCGCACCTGCGGCTGACTCACCCGTGAATTGATTTCAGCTTCACCGAAGGGATGATCAACTCTGCGACGGATAATTTCCAGCCTAACATATCAGGTGAAATCCATCTAGTACATTTTTATCTTAT
Source organism: Triticum aestivum (assembly GCF_018294505.1). NCBI lineage: Eukaryota > Viridiplantae > Streptophyta > Magnoliopsida > Poales > Poaceae > Triticum > Triticum aestivum. The sequence goes on along the minus strand of NC_057795.1, from coordinate 206,654,963 downwards.
ATGTTGCTTTCTTTAAAAAGAGCAATTACTGGCTTGCAAGTTCTCCAATGCAGGACGGGGTTATCACTACGTTGTTGAAAGACTCATACCGGTTTATATCACGGTCAAATATGGAGAATCTCAAGACAACTCCTTGAGTCATCTTGAGACTCGGGGGCTACAATGGTATGACTCGACAAAATTAGCCGGTTTCAATGAATTCAAGAACTCCGGGTCATTGAAGGGAAAAATAACCCAGGCCCCGGAGATTACTGCTAGATCGATGAAAATTTAAAAGCCGTCAGAAGATTTTTGGCTCAAAATAAGGACTCTGGTTTAAAATCCGGTTCAAGAGACATCTTTCTCTCACAAAGCACTTAAGCTCTCAAATCCGGTTCAAAAGCCGGCCCAGGGTAAATTTGTCCCTCACAAATTTTTGAAGCTCTCAAATCCGGTTCAAAATCCGGCTCAAGGTAAATTTGTCCCTCACAAATTTTTGAAGCTTTCAAATCCGGTTTAAAGTTCTGGTTCAAAAAGAATTAATCTCTCGCAAGTTCGAGATCTAAGAAAAATTAAAGGTTGCCAAAAAGAACTTGCTGCCATGATGCGCGGTTCAAACATAGGTATCCTGCCTTACGGCTTATCTTATTATGGTCACTTGGGGGCTTCCTACTCATCGAGCATAGCTGTCGGTGCCCTCTTGATTGGTGTAATGCTAATATATGGTCACTTGGGGGCTTCCTGTTCAAACATAGGTCGTATTCAAACCAAAGAGAACATAGCTGTCGAAACCCTTTTGATCAGCACACTGCCAAACTCACTAGGGGGCTTTTTGATCGTATCTGAATCATAGCTTAACCTCTTTTGGGTCCAACGTTGATCGTATTCGAATCAGCATCGTTAAAAAACTCTCAAGGTCATTTGGGGGCTTCCTGTTCAAACATAGGTCGTATTCAAACCAAAGAGAACATAGCTGTCGGTACCCTCTTGATCGGCAACGCCAAAGCCACTGGGGGCTATATGATCGTATTCGAATCTTAGCTCAACCCCTTTGGAACGGTTTTCTGATCGTATACGAATCATAAGCCTTAAGTTTTCTAAGTCTTTTTTGCGAACAATTTTGGGTTTGACTTGAGACCTTTTTTGGATTATATCTCAAATGTATATAAGTGTTTTATGCTTAACCCGGCTTGACTTTTGACTATAAGTCGCCAGCTTATGACAATCATCATCTATGTGGAAGCATTGGCTTCTAAAGATTGGGTTATCACCCTTACTACACAGGTATCATAAGCCGGCAGTACGATTCAATATCACAGGTATGATATTACGTTTAACCCGGCCCTGGCTATGGACTTTAAGCCGCCAGTATATTTTGAATTGTGCCATTGGAATCATGCGTGTATCAAAGATTGGGTTATCACCCTTACTGTGCAGGTCACATAGACCGACAGTGCAAATTCAATATCAACACAGATATTATGACCCGCCCTGTGGTAAACCGCCAAGGGTTCTTGTGATCTACTTGTGTGCAGGATAAGACTACATTTGGGTGATTACCCGCCCTGGTTTTTGACATTAAGTCGCCAAGGCGTATGTTGTTTAAACTCTATGCAGGATTTGCAGAACTATGACTTATATAAAAGCTTATCATTGATGCTTAAAAATGATTATTCGTTCTGGATTTTCTCAAAGGTTATAATCCGCCGGGTTATAAAAATTCTGGCTTACAATGGAGGCGTATTAAATCGCCATCAGTCAAGAGCCGCCAGGTATTTAAAACTCCGGATTTACTTGTCAACAGATAAGGTATTTGAATCTTTAAATAGCCAAACTTGGCTGGATTTTCATTATGATATTGAATGATTGAGGTTTTCCAAACCAGATTATATTATTCAAATCTTTAATAGCCAACATGGCTGGATTTTTAATATGGTTATCAATAGACAATATTATGACGGAGGTCTTCAAAGTCGCTTCAGCGCAATGGTTAATATTTTATTAATGGACATGATTTATTTTTATAATGGAGGGAATAGTCCGAGTCATTGCAAGCTTACTGAGCCGGCCATTGGGGGCTACATTATTCAAGTTGAGATTACATCCAATGTGCAAGTCTCATGTCGCTGCAAGCATGCACCATGACACGTGGGGGCTAATGTAAAGTCATTTTTTGATCAACTTATTGAAGATCTGACTCATCCCATTGTAATGAGCTGGCCCTTGGGGGCTACTAATTGCTCTTGTCAACAATTCAAGGTACACAAAGTCTTAATCCATTATATTGAAGGATCCACTGCTCAATTGGTAAAGTACAAAGCTCATAACCTTGTGGATGTGGGTTCAAGCCCCACGATGGAGGTTACATCATATGATGCTATTTTCAATGAAGTATATATAAAGTCTCAGCTCAATATTATCTTACTGAGCCAACCCTTGGGGGCTACATGTTGCCGTTCAAGTCTACATGATCATATTTACAAAGTCCCTGCTCATTATTGCATAATGACCCGACCATTGGGGGCTACGCTGGTTGAAGTTTTTATGAGCATAAGGCAATTTCAAGTCCCAGGTTGTTGCAAGCATGACAACCCGATACTTGGGGGCTACAGGTGATATGCATATAAGGGAGAAAAAATCTTCAAATTCTCATTTTGGTGTAAACCAAATTGACCCGGTGTCTGCAACAATTCTAACCCGGCGTAAGCAACAATTATGACACGGTGCCATCAATATTTACAAACTGGCAGTTTTGGTAATGATAAACCAGCAAGTTCTACATCTTTAAGCCGGCTAACTATCAGATGAGTATTTCAAGAACAATATTTTTTAAGCCGGCGCTTTGGAAGCCAACTCAAGTGGATTATTCTTCACAATATTTCTCTCGGAGAAACCAACATCAGCAAATTGAGTATGAAGCTGGCTTATTGACCCGAATTTTTTAGAAGAAGGAAATGACAACTAGACTTAAGGATGATCAGGTCCCGGCTCAGGAGAATATTTAACCCGGAGCACAACCTGTCAAATTTGTTCTTGAGTTATTTTGCAGGATCAGTTTAACATGGATAAATACAAATTAAATAGGGGGCTAATGTCGGGGATATACCCCGCGGTATGACCCGGCCGGACTTGGTGCTTCATCGTGACCCGCCGGAGGATTGGCGACTCATGGGTCTGGTGGTTCACTGGTGTGAAGACTCACGAGCCTGGCGACTTAATAATGGCCCCGACGGTGGGTCAGATAGATGACAAGGGCCCAAGGCCCAGTAGGCCGGCTCATCTTATTATGGGACGGCTTAAGACGGAAGGCATGAGGAATATTTCCTTTACGAGGAAGCAAGACCCGTACGTGTATCCGACTTGTAATAGAGAATAAGTTAGTTCTAATCCTACTAGGACTCTACATGTAAGCCGCCCCTTCAACTTATATAGGAAGGGGCATGGCTCCCCAAAGAGGGACAAGTAAGAAGAAACAATCTCTAGGGCTAGACACAAAGAGCCGGCTTACCGGCGTCTCCCTCATGAGCATAATGAGACCTAGCCACAAACAGCATGTAGGGTTATTACCGGATGATGTTTCCCGGGGCCCGAAGCTTTCTAAATCCTTATCTTGTGTTGCGTCTCTCGATTCCGCCTAACCCCTCTCAAGTTACCGCATAGATGTGTTGGCCTTGCGACAAAGTCCTCACACTAAGGACATCTGCCGTGACAATTCCACGACACATGGTGCTTGAGTGGCGGCTATACATGCCCAAGACGATGCCTCCATGGAGGAGACGACACCCGCACATGCCGTCGTCATCTGCAATAGCTCCTGCCACGCATAGGTTTCTCCCAGCATAGTCCAAACCCCTAGAAGACCTCCGGAGCAGCACCACATGGAGGGGAGGAGGCAAGCTGTCGACATGGAATGCTGCTATGATGAGGGATATGCCGGTGGCCGTGGCCACTGCCACACAGAGCCTGCGCCTCCACTTCAAGGCCTAGCCCAAGCCGCCGAGAGGCCACTGCGCCACCGAACGTGACCTGCGCCCCTACATCGCCACATCTGGAGTCTACCCAAAGCACCACCGTAAGCCGCCCACCACGCCAGTCGTCAACGCCCACCACACAGCAGGGAGGGTCACCTCCGCACCACCAGTGACGCCGTGCAGGCCGACGCCTCGAAACATCTTTACCCCACTTCCAAACGGCTGGAGCCGCCATGTCACGCCCAATATGCGATACTATCCTAAAGTGACTTGAAGGTCCCACCAAGGATAGAGCCGCATATTGATACGCTTTTGCAAGGTGGTTATCATTACATCAACATTACATAAAAGATGGGGATACATACAAAAGGCATACCATGCCACACGAATACAACATCATCTTACATAAGAGCACCATCCGACTACGGATGAAACACAAACAGAAACTCGAACGACATCCACCCTGCTAGCCCAGGTTGCCGACTTGGAACCTATCCCCTGATCGAAGAAGAAGTAGAAGAAGAACTCCAAACAAGAAAACATCGCTCTCGCATCAAGATCATCATATAACCTGTACCTGCAACTATTGTTGTAGTAATCTGTGAGGCACGAGGACTCAGCAATCCCATTACCATGGGTATCAAGACTAGCAAAGCTTAAAGGGAAAGGAAGGGGTAAAGTGGTGAGGTTGCAGCAGCGACTAAGCATATATGGTGGCTAACATACGCAAATGAGAGCGAGAGAAGAAGCAAATGGAACGGTCGTGAAGCTAACAATGATCAAGAAGTGATCCTGAACTCCTACTTACGTCAAACATAACCCAAAATCGTGTTCACGTCCCGAACTCCACCGAAAAGAGACCATCACGGCTACACACGCGGTTGATGCGTTTTAATTCGTATCTGGTGTCAAGTTATCTACAACCGGATATTAACAAATTCCCATGTGCCACATAACCACGGGCACGGCTCTTGAAAGTTTATACCCTGCAGGGGTGTCCCAACTTAGCCCATGATAAGCTCTCGCGATCAATGAAGGATATTCCTTCTCCCGGGAAGACCCGATCAGTCTCAGAATCCCGATTACAAGACATTTCGATAATGGTAAAACAAGACCAGCAAGACCGCCCGATGTGTCGACAATCCCGATAGGAGTCGGACGTATCTCGCTCTCAGGACACACTGGATAAGCTAAGCGTACAGGTACCGACGTAACCCAAGTTGCCAAGGGATGGTCCCACACGGTGCTCTAGTTTGGACCAACACTTAGACAAGCATTGGCCCGGTGGGCTAAAATAAAGATGACCCTTGGGTTAATTACTCCCAAGGGAAAGTTATAGGTGGTAGGCAAATGGTAAAACCAATGTTGGGCCTTGCTGGAGGAGTTTTATTCAAGGCGAACTGTCAAGGGGGTCCCATAAATCACCCAACCGCGTTAGGGACGCAAAATCCGGGAACATAATACCGATATGACGGAAACTAGGGCGGCAAGAGTGGAACAAAACACTAGGCATAAGGCCAAGCCTTCCACCCTTTACCAAGTATATAGATGCATTAATAATATAAGAGATATTGTGATATCCCATCATAATCCTGTCCACTATGGGGCAATCTTCATCTTCACATGCAACTAGCAACGCTATAAGAGGGGCTGAGCAAAGCGGTAACATAGCCAAACAACGGTTTGCTAGGAAGGGTGACAAAGGTTAGAGGTTCATGGCAATTTGGGAGGCTTGAAGAACAAGTGATAGGAAGCGCATCATAGCGATAGAACGAAGCAACTAGCATAGCAATGATAGTAGTGAGATCCAAGGTGACGGTCATCTTGCCTGAAATCCTGCAAGAAAGAAGAACGAGTCCATGAAGAAGATGAAGCCATGAAGACGAACCAGCCTAGACAAACGAATCTGCATGATCGCAACAAAACAGGAACTAACGAGAAGGAGCACAACCGGAAAGAAGCAAACAACAAGGTAAACACACAACACATAGACATGGCATGATGCTCAACCAAGTATGATACATGACAAAGCTAGATGAGGCTACTCATGGCAAGAGATGATGCAAACAAGAACAACACATCAAAGCAAGTTTAAATGAGGCCGGAAACAACATATAACAATACCGGTAAGTCCTCATATGGAAATTTAGAAATTGGTCTAGAACTGAATAAACCTTATGTTCAAGTTGTTAAACCGCAAGTTAAGATGCACCAAGATGATCTACACGAGATTCTAGTCAAGTTACATTTAAAGTTCATTTAATTCGGAGCTACGTCTAGAAGATATGAGCAAAACAAGTTAAGCATGTCATTGGTGCAAAATGCATTCAAACATCAAGAAAACACTCTAAAACATGGATGCAACATGACAATATGAAACTACATGCAAAATCAAGCAAGTTTCATATAGAGCACACTCAAAACGGAGCAACGGTTCAACACATACACTCTATACAAGTTTAAAGGACAAGTTGTCCAAAACAGCAACTAGGCATCTTACAAACATCAAAACAGTATGCTACAGCACCTGAACATAAGAACAAAAGGCATAGGCATGAAGTACAGGTAGAGCATGACAAAACATGAACACTGATCTATCTCCAGAAAACACTATAACATGCTCAAAAGGACATGGCAAGATTGCAAATTATAACAGTTTCAGACTTGGCAGAAATAACATCAGGTTGCAATATTTAGAGCTTTCAAACAACATGTTACAGGAACTTAACATGACAAACAAAGGCATGTAATGCTAATACTAAAGACAAAGAACAAAACTCCCTTACTGAAATTATTCCAAAGATCAACAGACAAGATGGTAGCATCCATGCAAACATGGCAAATGATGACAGATTCAGACATGGCAGGAACAACAATAAGTAGGCATGTTGGTGAGCTTGTACCACTCACCATAGAGCAATACATGGCATGGAAAGGTGACCAACAATAATATGGAATATTTATGAAGCTAAACATGGCAATATCAAGTTCATAGGGTGCATGGATCACTAGCAAACCTCATGGCAAAATTGAACTTAATGTTAACAGGCTGATAGCAACATTATTTAGCAAGTTTGGAGCAAGATAACAACAAGTTACAGCAGGCTATAAATGCAAGCAGGGGCATGAATGGATAGATCATGCCATGTATAATAAAACATCCTTAGTGAACATCTCCAGATTATTCATAGAATGACTTGTAGCAGCAGGTTTACATAGCATAATGATATAGCAGATTCAGACTAGCAAAACAGCAACAGTAGGTACCCTACTTCACGAGCTCGATGCACTCACTTCAAGACTCACAAAAATACATGGATTGCACGACTGTGAAGATGGCATGATGTAGCTCAAAACTCATGTAGACATCAAGCTCATAGGATGCACACACAAAATGCAATGAAAAAGACAAAACAACAAGTTCTGTTAACAGACAGCAGTTAACATCATATAGCACTCTTGCAACGATGATTAGGGCATCAAGATGATCTCGAATGAACATGACCCAATGGAACAAAATGTAGAGCACACCCAGATGAACAATTTGATATATCATACACACAAAACGGAGCTATGAGCAAAAAGTTATGGCATGTCAAACTTAGTACCAGAATGTAAGAATTAAGGGACTTGGTGGAAATACTACCAGCGCGAAAACGAGATCCACGTCGCTGGAGGAAGAAGCAGGCCATGGCAGCGGCAGTTCTGGCGACATGGGGGTGAGGGGACGGCCCGATCCGGCTGGGCCCGGCCGGATTCCGACGGAGTTGGCCATGATGAATCCATTTTTGGCAGAGAGGAGGCTTGGAACAGCACGAGCGTGGAGATCCAGGTCGGCCATCATGCTCCTGCGAGGTTCCTGAGAGAGAGAGATCGTAGGTGAGGGAGATAGTTGATGACTATGTAAACAGGATGACATGATATAACTATACGATGTGTCTATTAAAGTGGTTGGTATGCCATAAATCACAAACATGCCGTCGATGAAAACATGATGGCATGATATAATTTATGGATAGAATGACATAATTTAAAATATGATGACTATGTAAACAGGATGAGATGATATAACTATATTATGTCTTTAGAAAATGGGTTGGCATGCCATAATTCAGATACATGTTGTCTATGTAAACATCATGGCATGACATAATTCAAATATATGATTTATATACTAAGGAAGTGAGCAGAGGGCAATTGCATATATGATGTGTCAACTAAGGAGATGGCATTCAATATTGTGTATATGATGTAAAAACTAAGCATTGCAATACAACATATGCATTATATGAGTAATATAACCCTGCCAAGTTTGAGCATAGGATTGGTCATCTGCCTCTGAATCCTCCTCTGAAGAGCTATCTGTAACCAACAAGATATCTGCTTCAGCAGGTAGCATTGTCTGCTCTCAAGACCATGTTTTCACTCCAGATTTCTCCATCACCAATTCAAATGGTTGATGCACAGGAAGAGCAGTTGAATATACAAACATTGTCGACAAAAGCAACGAGAAATTAAAAAAAAGGACGGCATGATATAATTCACATATATGACGCTTGCCTAAATAGCATGGCATTGCATAATTCACATACATAATGCCTTGCAACAAGATAACATTGCATAATTCACATATATAATATCTTGCAACAAGATGTCATTGCATAATTCACATATATGGTAATTAGACACTAAACAGGTGGCATTCACACAAAGCATGTCTAAACTAAGCAAATGACATAGCAATGCAAGATACCATACGCACGACATGAGTAACATAACCCTGCCAAGTTAGGGCATGCACCTCAGGGGGGAAATATGACTGGTCATCTGTCTCTGAATCCTCCTCTGAGGAGCTATCGGTAACCAGCAAGACATGCGCTTTGTCAGATAGCATTGTCTACTCTGAAGACCTTGTTTCCACTCCAGATTTTTCCATGACCGTGCTGAATGGCTGATGCACACGAAGAGTAATTGAATGTACTAAAATTGTTTACAAATTTAACACATAATAAAAAATGATGGCGTGATATAATTCACATATAAGATGACTGGCTAACCAGGGTGGCATTGCAAAATTCACATATATGATGCCTGGCTAGACAAGATGGCATTGCATGATTCACATATATGATAAAGAAACTAAACAGATGGCATTGACACAAAGCATGTCTAAACGAAGCAGATGACATCTTTAATGTATACAGTAAGCAATGCAAGGCACTGTATGCACGATATTACCAACATCAGCATGCCAAGTTAGAGGGAAGACCTCATGGGGTAAATAGGAGTGGTCTTCTCCTTCTGAATCCCCCTCAGAACAGTTCTCTTCCTCTTGATTACGATCCGAAATGGGTGGAGGGGGGGCTGCCTTTGCGCCCACCATGGAACGACGTTTGCATGAAATTTTATTGTCACGCAAGGCTTGTCTCTTTTGCTCTACATGATCAGTTCCATTGTGTACAATAACTGGCATGCATAGGAATAAAACATAGTGAGATTATGTAAGGAGTGCATGCACAATTCCAGAGTGATGGTAGCAAACTTTGGATAGACCCTAAACCAATGATAGCAGGCAGATAATAGCTTTAGTTAAAAAATACAGATAATGGCTCCTTTAATGTTTGTTTGCACCCAACATGAAACTCATAGTAGACACCAGAGATTAACCAGATAGTAGACAGATAATACTGATTGCTACCCAATATGTACCCCACAACCATTTAAAAACTCAAGTTTCAGCATTAGTTTGGACCTAACTCGGAGTCTAATAGGTGAGCACGACGATAATGTAGGATGTCATCATATTAAGCGACGCATAACGTAAGCAGACACGGAAGAGTGCGACCTCTCTTGCGGACCCGTGTAGTCCTCAAGGTCATCTGCTCAGTTGATGATGGTAATGCAGTTTTCGTGGCTGCCGGCGGCGGGGAAGAAGATCTGAGGCGGCGAAAGACAGTCTAGAGAGCGGATCCCTACTGTGGTGAAACCTTCCGTCATTGGAGCAGCTGAGCTGGGATGGAACACAGCACCGCAGGAGCAGGACAAACCACACAAGGTTTTCTTTGACACATATCTGTAACAGAAGTAATTGAGTAAGGGCTTGTTTGAATTTGAGGATTCTAACAATGCAGGGAGAGGAAATAGATAGGAATATGATAGGAATGCAGGTGCAAAACAGAGAATTTAAAAACACAGGATTTCTGCCAATCTGGGTGTTTGATTCACAACAATTGGAAGATCACAGGATGCAAAAAAGCATGGTGAGATTAAGTAAAACCACAAGAAAATATACGGTTATAATCCTATTATGCTACTATCTCTTAGTCTTGTGCTTGATGAATAGGAATATGAAAAGGAGGAGAAGTGGAAATTAGAGTTCCTACGGTTTTTATTTCAAGGAGACACTAAAGGAACAAATCCTACAGTTTTCCTTTGCTCCATTCCTTTGCACCAAATTCATGAAAAGTAGTACCATAGGAAACTTTCCAATTCCTATGTTTTTCATTCACTTTTCCTTTCAAGCACTGGCGATTCTAGTAGGCTGGCTTGAGCAAGGAAAATCCTACACTAAAAAATGTTTTTGTGCTACTTCTATTACTTTGGACCCAGGCCACTCCCATACTAGCTCAACTCCCAGGCCCATCGACAAATGCACAGCTCAAACGCGCAGAGATAAATAATGATGGCGTTCAAGAGAGTCCATCACGGATAGCTAAGTTGTCTGGTACTTCACTCCTTGTCATATAGTAGGATAAAATAATCGTATTTTCCGTTACTATGAGTGCTCAGTGGACAATATATATAACATGTAGAGTAAAAAAGAGATGCAACAAGTGTACAACCTCTTCGGCGAAGCCATGTCGATCTCAGCGTGATTGGGTTGGCCGGTGAGGATGCTCTGACTGACTTTGCTGTCGGAGGAGGGGAAGAAGATCTTAGGCATTTGGAGATGGAGCCCGAGGTACCGCTCCGCTATGATGGAGGGTTTCGTCGTTGGAGCAGCTCCGGTGAGTTGTACGACGCCGAGGCTGAAGCAGGACAAGAGAGACAACGAACAACGTTAACCTGAGTGGAATTCTAATAGCATCTCCAATACATGACGTAAAATACATAACCACAAAGTGCTAGATGTAAAATACATCAGCCGCTCATCTCTGAACTTAACTGTCGAAACTGAACTTAACTGTTGAAACTGAACTGAACTGTCAAAACTAAACCTAACTGTCTAAACTGAATTTTGCTGTCGAAACTGAATTTTGCTGTCAAAACTGAACGCACTAGCAAGGTGAGTCTACATGTCGGTCGACTGACTTTTTCATCTCTGGTCAGTCGATTTTGTAGCCGTTGGATACAAAATCAAGGGCCTGCAGTTCATCTTCAACCTCCACCCCCCCTGAGCCGCCAGCCGCCACCAGCCAAACAGCAGCCCCCCGCCGCCCGCGGCCGGCTGTGCGCCGCCCCGCCCGCCCCGAAAACACTCCCCACCGCCGGTCCACCGCCTCCCCGACCATCCCTCTAGGCCCCCCCGTGCTGAGCTTTTTCTCTAGCGATCCCCACGCCACCGCCCGCCAATGCCCCGCCACCGCCGGCAACCACCGCCCCCATCCTGAACCCTAAGATAGATAGTGGGGTACCTCTCCGGTGAGCCCCCCTCCCTGCTGCGGTTGGTTCTTCCTTCACCCCGGCGAGCCCACCCCTTGAAAATCGACTGACCCAAAAGTCGAAACAGTCGACTGAAGCGTAGCCAAATCGGAGCAGCATCGCAAGCAAGAGCAAGAGCGAGAGCAGCAGCGCGAGCAAGAGCAATAGCAAGAGCAGACCGGGCAGGGGACCGAGAGCAAGAGCAGAGCAGCAGCGCGAGCGAGAGCTAAAGCAGCAGCATCTCCTACTGATGTGGATGTCGCCGCCGAGGGAGCGACGTCGTGGAGGAAGTGGCTGCCGATGCCACCATGGATGGAGCCGCGCCGTGTCGGCTCGGGACCGAGCGCCGGCAGCACCGTGAGATCTAATCAAGAAGAAAATGCGGCGATTAGTGTACAACCTCTTTGGTGGCGCCGATTAGGCCGCAGCTTCATCCGAGGAAACAGTGATGATGATGCTCTTCCGATGGTGCAGGTGAAGACGGCGGTGTGGGAATGGAGGTGGTGCAAAAGACGAAGGGAACATCGGAGCAGCTCCTTGGAGGTGGAGGATGGGGTGGCTGAACCGGCGGGACGATGAGATCGACGACGGATCCTCATCCGGTACGGTGGATGAGGGACGTCGAGGTGTTGCTGTGGACGACGTCATCGGGGAAGAGGCTCCGGCTGGGTGGCGGATGGAGTAGGGTGTGGGGTTTCATGCGGGTTTTCATGGCCTCGGTGTACGAATGGGTGGGTGGATGGGATGGCAGTGGGGAACCATGGCTTAGAGACGCGCTTGTCCGAAATGTGGGGTAAGTTACGAAAGTACCCCCCACCGATTTGAGGCGGTTCTTTCGGTTTAGGGGTACCACAGGCATTTCACGTGTCGGGATTTCATAGGAGGTGGGAGTTTTCGTGCGCGTTGTAATTTCGGAATAGCAAGGCGCGGGTTGAGATGGAGGGAGTTGTCGGAGCACAACGAGACAAAGATATATCTTAAATATTTTGGGCTAACAAGGCGCGGGTTGAAGAGGCGGGAGTTTCGCAGCATGATAGACAGAGACGCTAACTTCAATTTTCGGCATAACAAGGCGCGGCTTGAAATTTCGGAAGAACAAGCTTAACGTGTACCCAAAAAAAGACAATTTGCACCTCAACACGCACAACACACACACAAACACCATTTAGACTATAGTAAGGTACACGTGCATTGCACGCATGAGATTTGGCAACCAAATTATGAATAAATACCACATTATAGCATGCAAGCTTTGAGTCATATATGTGTGATGTAGATGTTCGTTTAATTCTTATAGTTCATTTCATTCAAAATCATCTAGTTTTTATAAGAAAGCTAATCTATTTTAAGATTCATGGAATTGTGCGTTGTAAGACATAAAGTAAAAACAAATAATGGCAAATCATGTAGAAAAACATTTGGGCAATTTTGATATGGGAGATTCTAGAACAAATAAGAAGTGCTTGTGTTTTGATGTTTGTGCATTATGCTTAAGTTCAACCATGGAGTCTTCTAGATTATAGAAGTGGCGAAATCAGGTGGAATCTAGATGATATCCAACGACCAATAGTGCTCAAATTTGCCATCTTTGGACCATCAGATTCGCCTCATCCAACGACCATCTTTCAAAGTTAAAGTTACCCGCACACAATATAAAAAAATATAATATAATATATATAGGGGTATAGATATAGATATGTGATGCAAAAGCCGCCCATCATCTCCAATTATAATAGTGTGTCCATGCACGGATGCGACGTGGGAAAATGATGTCTGCCATCGGTATCTCAAATTCAAATTAGTCTGGCCTTGTTCAATGTGTATACATTACAACATGCTCGTTTCCAAACCACACCGCGCAGATCTCCGTTATATTCATGCATGCATGGGTTTCAAACATCAGGATCTCTTATTCAAATATTTGAATTCAACTTTACATTGATTATGACCTCACCTATTCTTTTACACCCACACAGTAGTCTTCTTTTTATAATTGTACCACTAACTTTCTGTGACGCCCGGATAATCAAGCTATAGTAACCCTCTACTAATGATGCCACGTCAACTCCATTACGGTTACTAATCTCGCGTTAGTTCGAAACCAATTCAAATCCAGATTCAAAATCAAACAAATAATAGAAGTTTTCCAATCTTAAAACTAAAATGTTCGGAGAGAGCCAAATAATGCATAAGTAATAATGGTGAAGAAACCAACCTCTTTGAAAGTGTTTGATTGTCCTAAAGTAAATAAAATAGTAGCAAAACAATTAATCAAATGCTTTTTACAATTAAAAAAAATATTAAACTTTTCTATCTAGTTGCCCAAACTTATGTGGCCATAGTATAATTATTTAGACTAAATTAGGGACTACTTTTATAAGTCATAAATCTAAAATAAAAGTGAAACTAAAAGTAACAGAAAAGAAATAAAGAAAGAGAACAAAAGGAAAATAAAACACAAAATAGGAGAAAACCTCCCCTCCTGTTGGGCCTCGGCCCAGCTAGCCATCCAGCCGGCCCAGCGGCCCACCTCGCTCCCACCTTAAGCCCCCACTCCCCATCGAAACCCTAGCCCACAACCGCATAACCCCTCCCACTCCCCCGATCTCTCTCCCCTCCCCCGCGTGGATCTGGATCGGGGGCGCTCGCCCCCGACAACCGCGTCGACCCCGACGCCCACCCCGCGCCGCCTGGCACTGCTCGCCAGCATCGTCGGCCGTCGTCTCCGTCTCTCCCCGAGTGGCTTCCTCGCCCCGTCGCCGCTCGCCGCCGTTCGCCGGATCGCCCACCATCTCATCGAACCGCCTCCCAGCCGGACCGCTCCGTCCTCGACCTCCTCCTCGCCGGATCGACGCTCGCCGATGCCGCCGCCCGGAACCCCCGCTGGAGCTGCCCCGCCACCTCGCCGTCGTCGGTGCCACCTCCCCGTCTCCGTCGCTCGTCCTCATCCCCCTCCTCGCAGGACGCTGTCGTCGCACGCCGCCTTGCTGCTGCACCACTGCCTCGACCTCGCCGTCGTCCCCGTCCTCCTCCTCGACAACCACTGCCATTTTCCCTGCACCGCAAGTGAGGCCCCGACCTCTCCTCCTCTTCCCCCTCTCGTCCGGTCGTCGTGATCCCTGCACGCGCGCGCACGTCCTTGCTCCCCTCGCCCCGCTCCAGGCTGAGCTCGCGCCGACCACCGCGGCCCCGCGACCAACTCAGGCGGCCCGACAGCCGTCGCCCGTGCGCCCGGGCTCGCCCCGTCGGGCGTCTGGCGCATACGCCCGTAACCCACCTGCAGCGCCCTGTGCCCGCTAAGTCCCCTAGGGCCAATGACATGTGGGGCCCAACCCCATAACATTTTTTTAAAAGAATTAAAAACAAGAGAATCGAAATAAAAATATATTAATTAATTAGTTAATTATTTAACTTAATTAGTCCTGATTAAACTAACCTAATCACTAGTTAACTTAATTAACCCTGATTAGCCTAATCAGTAAATGACATGCGGACCCCACTCGTCAGTTTGACCGGTCAACGGTCACAGTTGACTGCTGACATCATGATGATGTCAGCAAACACTATTCTAGATAATGTTGAATTAAATTAATTAAATAAATTCTTAAAATGTTTTAAAACTTTAGAAAATCATATAAAATAAACCGTAACTCAGATGGAAAAACTTTGTACATGAAAGTTGCTCAGAACGTCGAGACGAATCCGGATACGCAGCCCGTTCATCCGCCACACATCCCTAGCATAGCAAACATGGAACTTTTCCCCTCCGGTCCGTTTGTTCGAAAACGCGAAACACCATGAATACTTTCCCGGATGCCCCCCCCCCTTCGCCGGTATCACCTACCACTACGTTAGGTCACCCCTAGCACCGCACATTGCCGCGTCTTGCTTTGTGTTACATTTGATTGCTCTGTTATTTATTGTGTTCCCCCTCCGTTACTTCTTTCCGGTAGACTCTGAGACCGGTGCCGAGGTATGTGTGTTCGACTACACTGAAGATGACCCTCCTTGCCAGAGCAACCAGGCAAGCCCCCCCCCCCTTGATCACCAGATATCGCATATTCTCCTCTATACTGCTTGCATTAGAGTAGTGTAGCATCTTACTGCTTTCCGTTAATCCTATTCTGATGCATAGCCTGACATTGTTGCTACATCTGTTGATACCTTACCTGCAATCCTAAATACTTAGTATAGGATGCTAGTTTATCATCATTGGCCCTACATTCTTGTCAGTCTGCCTTGCTATACTATTGGGCCGTGATCACTCGGGAGGTGATCACGGGTATATACTATACATACATACATACTATACAGATGGTGACTAAAGTCGGGTCAGCTCGATGAGTACCCGCAAGTGATTCTGATGAGGGGGCTGAAAGGACAGGTGGCTCCATCCCGGTAGAGGTGGGCCTGGGTTCCCGACGGCCCCCGACTGTTACTTTGTGGCGGAGCGACAGGGCAGGTTGAGACCACCTAGGAGACAGGTGGGCCTGGCCCTATTCAGCGTTCGCGGATACTTAACACTCTTAACGAGATCTTGGTATTTGATCTGAGTCTGGCTATTGGCCTATACGCACTAACCAACTACGCGGGAACAGTTATGGGCACTCGACGTCGTGGTATCAGCCGAAGCCTTCGTGACGTCAGCGACTGAGCGACGCGCACCAGATTGGACCGCGTAACATGACTTCCTTTGTAATGGAGGTTGCTAGTTCTGCTTCCGGTCGCGTACGCAACATGCAGGAGTGCAATGGGTGATGGGCCCAGACCCCTGCGCGCATAGGATTTAGACCGGCGTGCTGACCTCTCTGTTGTGTCTAGGTGGGGCTGCGACGTGTTGATCTTCCAAGGCCGGGCATGACCCAGGAAAGTGTGTCCGGCCAAATGGGATCGAGCGTGTTGGGTTATGTGGTGCACCCCTGCAGGGAAGTTAATCTATTCGAATAGCCGTGATCTTCGGTAACAGGATGACTTGGAGTTGTACCTTGACCTTATGACAACTAGAACCGGATACTTAATAAAACACACCCTTCCAAGTTCCACAGACAACCCGGTGATCGCTTTTCCACAGGGCGAGGAGGGGAGGATCGCCGGGTAGGATTATGCTATGCGATGCTACTTGGAGATGCTACTTGGAGGACTTCAGTCTACTCTCTTCTACATGCTGCAAGACAGAGGTTGCCAGAAGCATAGTCTTTGATAGGATTAGCTATCCCCCTCTTATTCTGGCATTCTGCAGTTCAGTCCACCGATATGGCCCTTTACACATATACCCATGCATATGTAGTGTAGCTCCTTGCTTGCGAGTACTTTGGATGAGTACTCACGGTTGCTTTTCTCCCTCTTTTCCCCTTTCCCTTCTACCTGGTTGTCGCAACCAGATGTTGGAGCCCTGGAGCCAGACGCCACCGTCGATGACGATTACTACACTGGAGGTGCCTACTACTACGTGCAGGCTGCTGACGATGGCCAGGAGTAGTTAGGAGGATCCCAGGCAGGAGGCCTGCGCCTCTTTTGATCTGTATCCCAGTTTGTGCTAGCCTTCTTAAGGTAACTTGTTTAACTTATGTCTGTACTCAGATATTGTTGCTTCCGCTGACTCGTCTATGATCGAGCACTTGTATTCAAGCCCTCGAGGCCCCTGGCTTGTATTATGATGCTTGTATGACTTATTTTATTTTTAGAGTTGTGTTGTGATATCTTCCCGTGAGTCCCTGATCTTGATCGTACACGTTTGCATGTATGATTAGTGTAAGATTAAATCGGGGGCGTCACAAGTTGGTATCAGAGCCGACTACCTGTAGGAATCCCCCTTCCCAACTCCTTGGCTGAAGTCGAGTCTAGACATTGCGAAACTTTTACTAACATGGCTGTGTGTCTTACGGGCACATGTTGCCATTGGGTGGTATTAGGATCTTTTATTCCTTGTCCATACTCTGGGATTCTGATCTCTCTTCTATTCGGGTTAAATGAATTTTACTAATTCTAACATTAGGATCTCGTTATCACTTTCACCCGGAGAGCCCCTTATTACTGATGATCGTCTGCTGCACCAGAAGACCCTGAAGATACTCTCCGTTGTTAACTCAAGAACTTGTGTTCATTGCGTTTGCAATTCCCCTTCCACCGTAAACCCTTATGGATAACTACTTGCAGTTGTTATTCTTACCTTCATCCCCAGTTGGTCTTGTTATTACAAGATACCTTGAAAAACTCGTCGTTGTTTCGATAATCCTTTGAGCTTACTACCTTGCTGTTCTTTGTCATCTGAATACCCCTACGGTTAATTCTCGCACTTATCGAGTATCCACTCATCCCCCAGTTGTTCATGTGTTATACAAAAGTCTTCGAAATACCATTCGATATTCCGAAAATCCTCAGCAACCTATTGCTCTGGAATTTCTTGTTTGCTTTCATTATGATTAATCCCATAAGTATAGTAATCATATTGGCATCCTTTGTCACCATCATTTTTGAGTCCGTTGATTCAATACGTTGTGAATGTTCACAATCATCAGTCGAGTCCTAGGATTATCTTTCCGGCTCAGACATCATTTTTAACATGAGCTGGTTCTCGACCAAACTATCTGTCGTCGATTGTGCCTCTGGTATATTAAATTGATCCATCCTTGATCAGAACGTCTGCTTCTGGTCCTTTGTTTTGGAAATCATAATTCCTTTGCATTTAAGCTTTGAATTATTCAGAGGATTCCATAACCTGTTGCATTTGCATTCCTTCCTTTTCTGGTTGAGTATCGATACTCACATCAGATCCTTTGTGGACCATCAAGTCCTTTGTTGGATTGTTATCCGACAATGTCCTTCACATTTGATCACTTTGTGAGTTCTTCCCCTGATACATAATGCCTTTGTTAAGTTGTATCCTCTGCTTGGCCAACCATGCTCTTCTTTCGGGCTTGTGTTATTCACTCTTGAAACTTGTGGTATATGTTTCTAAGAAGCCCCTATGGGTTGAACATATGCCTTCTCTAAACCGTGTGAACCCGAAAGTTTTCACGAGTCATACTCTTCTAGTGCTTCACCAGATAAAATTTCAACACTGCAACTTCATCGAACGTGAGAAGTGAATGAAAGGTTATGCATTGGAGAAGTGGGAGTCGACCTTGAACTTGTGTTCATGCCCATGGACACGATGTAGATCTTATCATTAAAGCTTCTCAGAAATTAATTATTCCTTTGGTATAAGTTCATCTTATATCTGGGATCTGGCCTTTTGCAATCGTGGTTCCGACCATGTTCTCTTTTAAATACCATTTCTCGTGCAAGTTTAAGCACTTGTCTTCTGTAGAGCAATACCCCAGTCCAACCTCTACTTTGATCTGTCATCGTGGTATCTCGAGAATATCATGGAACTACATAACATCTTATGAGTTCTTCATCAAGTGCTATATTCCCACTGATTCCAATTTTTCACGGGCTCTAAGTTATTAAACACTCAAAGACACCAATAACTGAACCGACTCCGCACTACGGTTCAACAACTCTTCAGTGAGCTTCTATAAGTAGGAGTTTGTACCCGATCACATCATTCCTAGCCTGATCGGCTATATCATTATCATGCTAAATTTTAACTGTGCTACCGGGTCCTTCATCTCGGAGCATAAATTTCGACAGTGAGCTAATTTTACAATCGATCTTCCTCGTCATACCGTTTGTCCTTGAACAACAAGCTTGATTTCGAGTTTGTGTCGTACCCGTGGTTCCAATGACTTTTGGCTTCAACATTTCCGTTGACTTGATGTCATCGCCGATCAGTTACATCTTCTCGAAACCTCTCGACAAATGTGTCATGATCATCATCAACATTCTGGGGTCTTCCAAGATATCTATTGAATTCTTGATGAGAAATAGCATCCTTTGCCCTCGATGGTTTGGGTTATCATCCACAACATTATTGCATTCCCTCCAACACAAAAATTGTTCCTGTTTTGTGTTGTTCCTTGAGTTCCTTTCTATCCTACTTATGTTATGATTCTACCGCGGAGTATTACCATCTTTGATGCCAAGAATGTTGTGAGGATTGCTCCACCTCTTCAGAATTCTTCCTATAATGATACTTCTCACCATCACCATTCTTTCTTGGTCCTTGTGTTGATTCCAACTAGGGTACCCACAAGTGAATGGTGTTGTTTGGATTCTGCCCTTCTAGCAACCCTCTTAATGGTCGGCTGTTCATTCTTAGACTATTAATTATTGAATCACCATTCTGACATTGGTCGTGCAACCCAACCCATATTTTGGGCGCACCTTTCAAACAATGTTTAATTGTGTATGTTCCTCGAGCTTACTTCCTTATATCATTTGATATGACAAATGTTATCTCCTTATCCACATAATTGTGGAGATCCATCTTTTGGATACCTCGATGAATTATCGCTGAGTCCATCAGTCACCTCCTCATCCTGTTCTTGGTTTAATGATGAACTATTGTTTCAGGAACCCGCTCCCATAGTTCATTTCCTGAGAATCTTGCAATGTCATTTCATCAATTTGTGTTGCACCTTTTCTTCTCGGACTACCTGAGTCTGAGGTATCATGACACCAATCGGATCTGAATCTCGGTCAGATATGATGGTTGGAACATATTTCCAAGAGTTATAACAATGGTCTTTATGTGACCCGGTAAGGTGATGTCGTGCCTAGCACACCTGGCCGGAGGCCCTATTGTTATAGATTCCTTTTCAGCAAGGTTATCCATTCTTCCATGAGGAAATTGTAGGACTTATCCTATAAGTTGTTTACGATGAATCCTTTGTGTATCCAAAGTCCGACCTTTGCTTGAAAACCATGTCAATGCTATCTCGAAGCATGTATGTGGTACTCCTATCTTCAATAAGAACACTTGAAGCACAATGCTAAATTTTCTTAATAAAATTATCCAAACATCATTGTATGGGTAATGTCATGAAAATTCTCCCCCCTTTCCTAAAGGGTTTTCTACAATTATATCCTGTCATGGGTATCATGCTCTGCTTGTCCTTGGGAAGGATATACCCCTGAAATATGTGTTTAAACACATTTTCCATTCCATTGTTCTATTTGATGTGATAACCATATTTCCCTTTCATTGTTTGGTTTAACCTTTCTTGTGATCTATATGATCTAAGCAACAATATTCTCCTGCTTTTGTAAACACCTAGGTGTATAATTCTGTCAGAAAGACCCTGTTACTTTTGTTGATGACATTCCGGTAACCACCGATGGACGAGAACTTTGCCTACTGGTCCGCCTCGTTCAACGAACAGGAATATGGTTCTCTTCGTCCCTCGCCCTTGGTACCAATGTTGTTGCCGACATAACCGACTGACTATCCTCTGACTTGCCTTGCTTACATGATCATGCAAGATGTCACCCACCTTCCTACTTTTAGACCACATGGTGGGCCCATAACCCACAGTTCCACAGGATCGAAACCTGACTCTCATGTACACCCCCTGTTCCCAAAGTTATTCCTCGCGCGTGGCCTCATACGTAATTCACGAGCCATCTTCCAATGAGATCATCAACTCTGGTATCAGATACAATACGTATCCCCGTTGCTACGAACCCCCTTTCACGCCCTGTTTCAGGCACCAAACGATTGCCCACCCGCTAGAAACTTTTCATGATACCTTCTTAATTTGCTCTCAATATTTTCTTAAGATTCCATTCGAGAGTTACTTTCCACCACCATCCCCGATGTTATCAACCAGATAGTCAACCTTTCAGAGGCCCGTTCTTTCGAAGTTACCCCTTGTCATTTTCGTAAGTACGATGGAGTTCCTGAAGAAAGGACGACAACCTAATCATGATGCATCGATGCATAGGAATGAAGTCATCGACGCTATGGATCGACCACTTCGAGAAGAGCAAGCAAGAATGAGAAGATTCATTAGAATTTCGTAACCAAGTCCCTTCCCCCTTACTCCACCTCTTAAATCTCGGGACGAGATTTCTTGTAGTGGAGGAGAATTGTGACGCCCGGATAATCAAGCTATAGTAACCCTCTACTAATGATGCCACGTCAACTCCATTACGGTTACTAATCTCGCGTTAGTTCGAAACCAATTCAAATCCAGATTCAAAATCAAACAAATAATAAAAGTTTTCCAATCTTAAAACTAAAATGTTCGGAGAGAGCCAAATAATGCATAAGTAATAATGGTGAAGAAACCAACCTCTTTGAAAGTGTTTGATTGTCCTAAAGTAAATAAAATAGTAGCAAAACAATTAATCAAATGCTTTTTACAATTAAAAAAATTATTAAACTATTCTGTCTAGTTGGCCAAACTTATGTGGCCATAGTATAATTATTTAGACTAAATTAGGGACTACTTTCATAAGTCATAAGTGAAACTAAAAGTAATAGAAAAGAAATAAAGAAAAAGAACAAAAGGAAAATAAAACACAAAAAAGGAGAAAACCTCCCCTCCTGTTGGGCCTCGGCCCAGCTAGCCATCCAGCCGGCCCAGCGGCCCACCTCGCTCCCACCTTAAGCCCCCACTCCCCATCGAAACCCTGTGTATACATTACAACATGCTCGTTTCCAAAACCACACCGCGCAGATCTCTGTTATATTCATGCATGCATGGGTTTCAAACATCAGGATCTCTTATTCAAATATTTGAATTCAACTTTACATTGATTATGACCTCACCTATTCTTTTACACCCACATAGTAGTCTTCTTTTTATAATTGTACCACTAACTTTCTCTCGTGCATGCATGCACACACACTACCAGTCGGCATGATCTATCGCACGCATGCAATCTTTTTCTTCAGGTCGGTCTCCCATGAAGGCACACACCCACACACATCCCCCTCTCCTTCATACCGGGCATTCTTTATCACTCACGCGTGCATGCGCAATGATCGATGTTCCTCTATGCATGTGTGTATATAGCTAGGTCTTTCATAGTTTTCCACACACACCGATCAATCGATATATCCAGTGAGGTCTCACCCTCTTTCCCACGTCCACATCGATCAATCTATACCTCTCTATATAGGATTACCATAAATAGCTAATACACCCACATTAATTATATATCCAACGTCCCCCTCTCATCATCCATGCCTTCCGCTTCATCTCTCAGACGCGTGCACAATGGCGAAGACAGGGGGCAGTAAGGGCCCTACCCCCCTAACATCACTATATATCGAGGCTAATATGAATGTGATCATTAGACAATTGCTGCTAAAAAAAGGTTTAATTTCATGAATTGACCCTCCTCGTAAAGGATTAGCAATGCTTGGCCCCCTAGCTCATTTATTTTTCATGGCTCCGCCACTGCGTGCAATGCTACATCTCGAGCTTGTGTTGGTTTTCCCCGAAGAGGAGAGGAGGATGCAGCATAGTAGCCTAGGTATTTCCCTCAGTTTTTGAGAACCAAGGTATCAATCCAGTAGGAGGTCACGCGCAAGTCCCTCGTACCTGCACAAAACGATAGCTACTCCCAACCAACGCGATTAGGGGTTGTCAATCCCTTCACGGTCACTTATGAGAGTGAGATCTGATAGAGATAATATTTTTGGTATTTTTGGTATAAAGATGCAAAGTAAAAAGTAAAAGCAAAGCAAGTAAATAAAGTGATGGAGATTGATATGATGAGAATAGACCCGGGGGCCATAGGTTTCACTAGTGGCTTCTCTCAAGAGCATAAATATTCTACGGTGGGTGAACAAATTACTGTTGAGCAATTGATAGAATTGAGCATAGTTATGAGGTTATCTAGGTATGATCATGTCGGTGTACTAGAGTATGGGTACTCTAGTATCCCAAACTTGTGCACGGGCAGTTGCAGCACCCCGCGGCAAGGCTTGCCAGGCGACCGCCAAGATCCTCCGTGGTTCCCTTGGAGCCATTCAGGAACAAAGTATTTAAGCCAAGGAGACAAGGCCCCGGCAAGAGGAGCTTGCCGGGAAGGCCAGCCAAGGCATCCCAAGGAACTTGCCGCGACGCACCACGCGTCCCGGTAAGGCAACAAGGCCCCGGCAAGAGGAGCTTGCCGGGAAGATCAACCAAGGCATCTCGAGGCTCGGTGAGCGACAAGCTTCCGGGCCCGACAAGACAACGGCCGCGGCAAGGCGCTTGCTGCGGCAGGCGGCCACCCTGTACCCACGCTCCAGCGCATCCACCAACGTGTCGCTCTGGGGGCCTTTCCAGGCGCGCGTGGCGGGAGGCTGTGCAGCCAACAGTGCGCGGTGGCATGCGAAGCTGACAAGATCGCCATCGTGGCGAACGGTGGCGCCCCTGACGGTCCTTTCTGCGCTGTTTGGGCAACTCAGACGGGCATTTAATGCCCTTGTCCCCTGCCGTCAGGGTTAGGTAGGGTGTACTGTACAAGTAACTGTACCAACCACCTCGCTTTTTACATTTGTACCCTTCTCTACATTGCCACCTGTCGGTGACCCCTTGAGCATATAAAAGGAGGCCCATGCGCAATGTAGAGGGGTTTCGGACCCAGAAAATGACACACGAGGCTCGGTTCATTCGAAGCCAGAAAAACACTTAGCTCTCTCTCGAGCAAGAACATAATACAATCAGACAAGCAGCAGTAGGAGTATTATCTCTCCGGAGAGCTCTGAAGCTGGGTAAACTGTTCATGTGCTTCACCTCGATCTGCTCTTCGTGCGATCTCCGCCCCCCGCCGAACCGAAAGGGGCTCGGTCCGCCGGTCCCATAGGTGTCCGTGGATCAGTTTCCCCGACAGATCATGTATATAGGCATCACATCCGTGACAAGTAGATCGAAACGATTCTGCATCTACTACTATTACTCCACTCATCGACCGCTATCCAGCATTGTAGGACCTTGAGAAGAGGTGTCTAGAGGGGGGTGATTAGACACTAAGTACCAAAGTTGCAGTTTTTAAGTTTTCTTAAGTTTAAGTGGAGTTTAGGCACAAGTTTAACATTCACAATACATATCAAGCAAGCATGCAAAGAGTATATGAGCAGCGGAAAGTAAAACATGCAACTTGCAAGAAAGTAAAGGGAAGGGTTTGGAGGATTCAAACGCAATTGGAGACACGGATGTTTTTGGCGTGGTTCCGATAGGTGGTGCTATCGTACATCCACGCTGATGGAGACTTCAACCCACGAAGGGTAACAGTTACGCGAGTCCACGAAGGGCTCCACCCACGAAGGGTCCATGAAGAAGCAACCTTGTCTATCCCACCATGGCCGTCGCCCACGAAGGACTTGCCTCACTAGCGGTAGATCTTCACGAAGTAGGCGATCTCCTTGCCCTTACAAACTCCTTGGTTCAACTCCACAATCTTGTCGGAGGCTCCCAAGTGACACCTAGCCAATCTAGGAGACACCACTCTCCAAGAAGTAACAAATGGTGCGTTGATGATGAACTCCTTGCTCTTGTGCTTCAAATGATAGTCTCCCCAACACTCAACTCTCTCTCATAGGTTTTGGATCTGGTGGAAAGAAGATTTGAGTGGAAAGCAACTTAGGGAATGCTAGAGATCAAGATTCATATGGTAGGAATGGAATATCTTGGCCTCAACACATGAGTAGGTAGTTCTCTCTCAGAAAATGTATGCTGGAAGTGTAGGTTCAGTCTGATGGTTCTCTCCATGAATGAAGAGGAGGTGGAGGGGTATATATAGCCTCCACACAAAATCTAACCGTCACACACAATCTACCAAACTCGGTGGGACCAAATCGTTAAACTCGGTCAGACCAATTTAGCAAATAATGTGACCGTTAGGATTTTCGGTGGGATCGAAATGCAACTCAGTGAGACCGATTCGGTTAGGGTTAGGGCATAACGTAATCTTGGTAAGACCGATTACACAGACTCGGTGAGACTGATTTTGGTAATAAGCTTTCCAGAGAGTTGGTCAGGCAAACTAGATTTGACCGATTACACAAACTCGGTGGGACCGATTTTGGTAATGAGTTATCCAGAGAGTTTGCATTGTAACCTCGGTAGTACCGATTGCTCAAACTCGGTGAGACTGATTTTGGTAATGGACATACACAGAGAGATTACAATCCCATCCCGGTGAGACCGAGATCCCTATCGGTAAGACCGATTTGCTTAGGGTTTGTGGCAGTGGCTAAGACATATGAAATCGGTGGGGCCGGATAGAAAGAATCGGTGTGACCGATTTTGGCTTTGGGTTTAGGTCATTTGTGGAAGTGGGAAAGTAGTTGAGGGTTTTGGAGCATATCACTAAGCACATGAAGTAAGAGGCTCATTAAGCAACACCTCATCCTTCCTTGATAGTACTGGCTTTTCCTATAGACTTAATGTGATCTTGGACCACTAAAATGTAAAATGAAGAGTCTTGAGCTTGAAGCTTGAGCCAATCCTTTGTCCTTAGCATCTTGAAGGAGTTCCCACATCCTTTATTCCATGCCACTCCATTATTGAACTTATCTGAAACATGCTAGATAAAAGTGTTAGTCCAACAAGAGATATGTTGACATTAATTACCAAAACCACCTGGGGAGCACTTGTGCTTTCAATCTCCCCCTTTTTGGTAATTGATGACAACATACATCAAAGCTTTAGATAAAGATATAAGGAATAGCAAGTAAAGCTTTGGAAAGACATGTAACAAACATAGGCTCCCCCTACATGTATGCAATCATGTGAATATGGAATATAGAAGCATGTGAGAGCATAAACATGATAGATCAGGCAATGTGTTACATGTATCTTGGGTCATATGCATCAGAGCAAAGAATATTAAGGAAATTACCTTCATGCCCATGAGTCCTTCTTGCAAACAGTATGTACATCAGCAAGAATTCCTCATACACATGATTGTGATGCATATACTTACCTTGTAGTATTGAGTTGGCTTAGGATGGAATGAACCTGCGCAAACAAGGTTAGACAACACAGGTACATCTACTAGCCAGAGCAAATAGAAGAAACCACAAGAATACCAAGACTGGGATGACATGTAGAGAGTGAGTACTAAGTACCACATTGGATTCGACATGTCCCCAAGAGTAAAGATATGAAATGAATTTGAATGATTTCTTTCCCTTAGATGTCTTGCTCCCCCTGAATCTAGCATGGGATACTGGGAGAAGATAGGGAATAGAAAATTAGAGCTGAAAAAAATCAGAGCTGAAAGATATGAAAGATGATCAGAGCTAATGTATGCTAATGCAAATAAGCACAAAAGAATCAAATGAACATGTCTTTCCCCTCAAGAATCCATGTGGGCATCTCTCCTCTTGAACACCAAGCATCTGGGATCCTTGAGAAATACTTTCTACTTAAGTATTCTCTCCCCCTGGAGATCTCTCTCTCCCCTTTGAGGGTCTCTCCCCCTAGAGGATCTCTCTCCCCCTTAAGGATCTCTTTCTAAAAGATAAGCTTTGATGTTCCCTCTCTCCCCTTTGACACCAATTTCCAAGAAGGGTCTTCTGGAATCTGCCTAATGGGTTTGGTCCTTGAGACACAGCACAAAGCAATGATAAAAATGTGATGCTTGTAGAGGACAAGATTCATTGAGTGGAGTTGGATCAAAAGAAACATAGAATATGTGGCAAACTGTTTTTCCTGTTGTGAAATCGGTGGCACCGAGTGGTATGCTTCGGTTGTACCTATAGGATTCGGTTGAGCCGAAAATAACAAATCAGTGAAACCGAGTTCATCTCAGGGAAAACACTTGTCACCTCAGCTCACTAGACTTGTAAGATCTCACAAAGATTTGCCAGGAATTTACTGAAAGATGTGCAAGGAATTGGGTGCAGAAAATGCAGAGCGAACAGAAGGAAATCTAGATGAAGTTTTTTTTTGAAAGGGGAAACAAATATGCATGTGACAAATGCAAAAAACACATAAAAGAACACAAGAGAACTTCATCTAGAGATGGTCGGCGACAAAGTCACCTATGTTAGAGTATATTGACTTAGGAGTCAAGTGAGATCACTTGATCATAGGTCATACTCATCGTTTAAGCTCAAAATGGGGTTGCCATTTTTCATTTAAGCATCTTGATGTATTCACATCTTGTCGAGTTGCTTTAGCTCATGACTTGGAGTAAAGCTTCTCTAAGATGGAATAACATACCTTGGTTGGTGGTGTTGTCCATGTAGTTGAACTTGTGTGGGTTGCTCAAGGTTGATGTAGTTCATCAATAGTTGGGAGCACCACTTGGAATTTGAGTCCATCTACCTACATGGGTTAGTTCTTGCAAGGAAGAGCACTTGTGTATCCAAAAATGACAATTATGATGCTCAACATAGAGTTTGTCAAAGGATATGTTTGAATGGTTTCATGCTTCCTTGTCTTCATCCACCATAGTGTAGAGACTTGGTGTTGTAGAGATTTCTCAAGATGTGAGTAGATTTCAATCTCATGGAATTTGATTCCACCAAATACCTACGTGGGTTAGATAACATGCAAGATACAAATATATCCAAGACATAAGACTTCCATCATAAGAGAAATATCAAGGATTAGTCATAAGCTCATGTCTTGCATGTATCCACTGGAGTTTCTACTCCAAGTTTGAAGCATCAATGATGTTCAATTCTCCTCTTAACTTGCAAAACACTTTCTCATCAAGAGGTTTAGTAAATATATCCGCTAATTGCTTTTCAGTGCGAACATGCTTAAGATCAATGTCACCCTTAGCAACATGATCTCGAATGAAATGATGACGAACTTCAATGTGCTTAGTTCGAGAATGTTGCACAGGATTATGACCAATTTTGATAGCACTTTCATTGTCACAAAGAAATGGAACATGTCTCACATATATCCCATAATCTTTAAGAGTTTGGGTCATCCAAAGTAATTGAGCACAACATGAACCAGCGGCAATATATTCCGCTTCGGCGGTGGATAAGGATACCGAGTTCTGTTTCTTGGAGGACCAAGACGCAAGAGATCTACCAAGAAATTGACAAGTACCCGAAGTGGACTTTCTATCAACCTTGTCTCCAGCATAGTCCGAGTCGGAATAGCCAACAAGATCGAAAGAGGCCCTCTTAGGATACCAAATGCCAAAATTTGGTGTATGGATTAAGTATCTCACTATCCTTTTCACGGCCTTAAGATGACATTCCTTAGGAGCAGCTTGATATCATGCACACATGCACACACTTAGCATGATATCGGGACGTGAAGCACATAGATATAACAATGAACCAACCATAGAGCGATAAACCTTTTGATCAACCGGTTCACTATCTTTGGTCAAGTCAATATGTCCACTAGTAGGCATGGGCGTAGACATACCTTTGCATTCTTGCATATTGAACTTCTTGAACAAGTCCTTGGTGTACTTTATTTGAGAAACAAAGGTACCTTCCCTAGTTTGCTTGATTTGCAACCCAAGGAAGAATTTGAGTTCACTCGTCATAGACATCTCAAACTTCTCCGACATTAGCTTCCCAAACTTTTCACTAAAATGAGGATTAGTTGAACCAAATATGATATCATTAACATAGGTTTGGCACACAAATAGTTCTCCATTAACCCTTTTAGTAAAAAGAGTAGAATCAATTTTCCCAATTTCAAAGCCTTTTTCAATAAGAAACTTGGTCAAGCATTTATACCATGCTCTAGGAGCTTGTTTAAGACCATAAAGAGCTTTATGAAGTTTGTAAACATGATTGGGTTTCTTAGGATTGACAAAGCCGGGAGGTTGCTTAACATAAACTTCCTCCTCTATTTCACCATTTAGAAAGGCACTTTTAATGTCCATTTGGTACAAGGTGATATCATGATGATTAACATAGGCAAGTAAGATGCAAATGGACTCAAGTCTAGCAACGGGGGCGTAAGTCTCACCATAGTCCATGCCTTTGATTTGAGTGTAGCCTTGGGCGACGAGACGTGCTTTGTTGCGAACTACTTGTCCATCTTCATCTTGCTTGTTGCGAAACACCCATTGGTACCGATGACGTTGTGGTTGTTGTTGGGCTTCTCAACCAATGTCCAAACTTGGTTCCTCTCAAAGTTGTGTAGCTCTTCATGCATAGCATTTATCCAATCCGGATCTTCCAATGCTTCTTCAACCTTCATAGGTTCAATGCTAGAGATGAAAGAATAGTTTTCACAAAAGTTAGCTAAACAAGTTTTAGAGCGAGTGATTCTCCCAGTTTGAATCTCATTGTATATTTGCTCGACGGGATGATCTTTAGCAATTCTTGCTCGAACTCGTGAAAGCTTTTGCTTGGGTCTTCGTTGAACATCTTCTTCTTCTTGGCCTTCTTCATTGTTGGCGTTGTCGTTCTCTTGTCGTGGTGGAGAAGGAGGTTGTTGACGTTCATCTTGATGCACTTCCTCATTTTCCTCATCTTGGTGTGTCCCACTTGTGGATGCTTCCGTATCAACTCTTGGTTCACCTTGTCGTGAAGTAGAAGCTTCCACTTGGACGGACGAGGTACTCTCCTTCACCTCCGTTGGACGAACCTTGCCAATAGGCAAGTCTTGGATTGCTTCCGAAGGATCTTTGTCACCTACATTGATTGGCAATTGCTCTACTTGCGAGCCGTTAGATTCATCAAATTTCACATCTACCGTCTCTTCAACCTTTCGGGTGAAATTGTTGTAGACACGGTAAGTGTGAGAGTTTGATCCATAACCTAGTAGGAAACCATCATGAGACTTAGGAGCAAATTTAGAGCGACGATGCTTATCAAGAATGTAGCACTTTGAGCCGAATACTCGAAAGTATCCAACTTGGGGTTTGTTACCGGTGAGGAGCTCGTATGTCGTCTTGCCGAGTAGCTTGTGAAGATACAAGCGATTTGTTGCATGACAAGCTGTCTCAACCGCTTCTGCCCAAAAGTGCTTCGGCGTCTTGTACTCATCAAGCATCGTTCTTGCCATTTTGATGAGCGTACGGTTCTTCCTCTCAACAACTCCATTTTGTTGAGGTGTGTACGTAGCTGAGAACTCGTGTGAAATCCCTTCTTCGTCAAGAAAGGTGTCCACATTTGCGTTCTTGAACTCCGTTCCATTGTCGCTGTGAACCTTCTTGATCTTTACTTCAAATTGATTTTGGGACTTCCTTGCGAAGTTTTTGAAGATCTTTTGGACCTGCGATTTATCATCGAGAAAGAACACCCACCTAAATCTTGAAAAATCATCAACTATAACTAGACCAAAAGAATTTCCACCGAGACTCTTGTAAGAGTTGGGTCCAAAGAGATCCATGTGAAGTAGCTCGAGTGGCCTCCTTGTGGTCATGATGTTCTTCACGGGATGCCTTCCTCCAACCTGTTTACCTGCCTGACAAGCACTGCAAAGTCTATCCTTATCAAATATGACATCGTTAACACCAAAGATATGATTTCCTTTAATAAGCTTGTCAAGGTTTCGCATACCAACATGACCTAGTCGTTTATGCCATAACCAACCTTTTGAGGATTTAGCAATGAAGCAAGTTTTAGGTTGAGCCTTTTTAGTAAAATCAACAATGTATAGATCACTTCTACGCACACCGGTAAAGACCATTTTATGATTGTCTCGACGAAACACTTGGCAATCTACTTCAGTAAATAGGACATTGAAACCGAAATCAGCAAGTCTAGATACTGAAAGTAAGTTGTATCCAAGAGATTCAATGAGCATGACATTTTGTATGGAGCTATCATGTGATATGGCCACCTTACCGAGGCCAACCACCTTACCCTTTGAGTTGTCACCGAAAGTGACATACTTTCGAGGACTATCATTATCAGCAAGCTCACGAAACATGTCTTTATCTCCGGTCATGTGATCGGTACATCCACTATCAAGAACCCATTCCTTTCCTCCTGACATATATCCCCGAAGATTTGCCATAAGACCAAAGTGTCTCATTGCATCATCAAGATCGAAGTCACCATCATCATCCTCATCATAGTATCCATGTTCAACATCGTCATGTGGTGGATCAAGTCCTAGAGAGGGTAATTCGTTAGAGTGAGTTTGACAATGATCTTGCTTATGAATTTTTATAGCTTCGGAAATAGTATCACCAATAATACCAACATTTCCTTTGGCACGCATAAGGTTTGTAAGCTCAAATAGATGATCACCAAACATAGGATCACTAGTATATATCTTACTCAAGGAAATAGACTTATGGAGAATTTCATCTAGATTTTTCAAGGAATAATCTGGAAATCGTTCCTCAAGAAATTTTCATATGGTGTAGGCGCACTTAAAAGTAGGCAAGCATCCAATCAAGTTTCTAGGCAATCCTCTAATGATAAGTTCGGCAGTTCTAAGATTCCTAATCATGTCAATTGACTCATCATGGGTAGGATGCATAGGATCAACATAAGGAGCACACGGGCTAGCAATGTACTTGTTCAAATGATATTGATTGAAAATAACAAGCATCTCATTTTTCCACTCATGAAAATACTCTCCATCAAGAATAGGCACTCTATGTCTAAGACTCCCAACAGTAGACTCATCCATCTTCCTCCAATGGTGATTAAACCAAAGCAATGGAGACCAAAGCTCTGATACCACTTGTAGGACCTTGAGAAGAGGTGTCTAGAGGGGGGGTGATTAGACACTAAGTACCAAAGTTGTAGTTTTTAAGTTTTCTTAAGTTTAAGTGGAGTTTAGGCACAAGTTTAACATTCACAATACATATCAAGGAAGCATACAAAGAGTATATGAGCAGCGGAAAGTAAAACATGCAACTTGCAAGAAAGTAAAGGGAAGGGTTTGGAGGATTCAAACGCAATTGGAGACACATATGTTTTTGGCGTGGTTCCGATAGGTGGTGCTATCGTACATCCATGTTGATGGAGACTTCAACCCACAAAGGGTAACGGTTGCATGAGTCCATGGAGGGCTCCACCCACGAAGGGTCCACGAAGAAGCAACCTTGTCTATCCCACCATGGCCGTCGCCCACGAAGGACTTGCCTCACTAGCGGTAGATCTTCACAAAGTAGGCGATCTCCTTGCCCTTACAAACTCCTTGGTTCAACTCCACAATCTTGTCGGAGGCTCCCAAGTGACACCTAGCCAATCTAGGAGACACCACTCTCCAAGAAGTAACAAATGGTGCATTGATGATGAACTCCTTGCTCTTGTGCTTCAAATGATAGTCTCCCCAACACTCAACTCTCTCTCATAGGTTTTGGATCTGGTGGAAAGAAGATTTGAGTTGAAAGCAACTTGGGGAAGGCTAGAGATCAAGATTCATATGGTAGGAATGGAATATCTTGGCCTCAACACATGAGTAGGTAGTTATCTCTCAGAAAATGTATGCTGGAAGTGTAGGTTCAGTCTGATGGCTCTCTCCACGAATGAAGAGGAGGTGGAGGGGTATATATAGCCTCCACACAAAATCTCACCGTTACACACAATCTACCAAACTCGGTGGGACCGAATCGTTAAACACGGTCAGACCGATTTAGCAAATAATGTGACCATTAGGATTTTCGGTGGGACTGAAATGCAACTCGGTGAGACCGATTCGGTTAGGGTTAGGGCATAACGTAATCTCGGTAAGACCGATTACACAGACTTGGTGAGACCGATTTTGGTAATAAGCTTTCCAGAGAGTTGGTCAGGCAAACTCGGTTTGACCGATTGCACAAACTCGGTGGGACCAATTTTGGTAATGAGTTATCCAGAGAGTTTGCATTGTAATCTCGGTAGTAGCGATTGCTCAAACTCGGTGAGACCGATTTTGGTAATGGACATACATAGAGAGATTACAATCCCATCCCAGTGAGACCGAGATCCCTATCGGTAAGACCAATTTGCTTAGGGTTTGTGGCAGTGGCTAAGACATATGAAATCGGTGGGGCCGGATAGAAAGAATCGGTGTGACCAATTTTGGCTTTGGGTTTAGGTCATTTGTGGAAGTGGGAAAGTAGCTGAGGGTTTTGGAGCATATCACTAAGCACATGAAGCAAGAGGCTCATTAAGAAACACCTCATCCCTCCTTGATAGTATTGGCTTTTCCTATAGACTCAATGTGATCTTGGACCACTAAAATGTAAAATGAAGAGTCTTGAGCTTGAAGCTTGAGCCAATCCTTTGTCCTTAGCATCTTGAAGGAGTTCCCACATCCTTTAGTCCATGCCACTCCATTTTTGAACTTATCTGAAACATACTAGATAAAAGTGTTAGTCCAACAAGAGATATGTTGACATTAATTACCAAAACCACCTGGGGAGCACCTGTGCTTTCAAGCATGCATCTAGAGTATTAAGTTAAAAACAGAGTAACGCCTTAAGCAAGATGACATGATCTAGAGGAATAAATTCATGCAATATGATAAATACCCCATCTTGCTATCCTCGATGACAACAATACAATACGTGCCTTGCAACCCTTTCTGTCACTGGGTAAGGACACCGCAAAATTGAACCCAAAGCCATGCACTTCTCCCATTGCAAGAACTACCAATCTAGTTGGACAAACCAAACGGATAATTCGAAGAGACTTGCAAATATAACTCAATCATACATAAAAGTATTTAGAAAAGATTCAAATATTATTCATAGATAAGCTGGATCATAAACCCACAATTCATCGGTCCCAACAAACACACCGAAAGAAGATTACATCGAATAGATCTCCATGAGAGAGGGGGAGAACATTGTATTGAGATCCAAAAAGAGAGAAGAAGCCATCTAGCTACTAGATATGGACCCGAAGGTCTGAAGTAAACTACTCACACTTCATCGGAGGGGCTATGGTGATGATGTAGAAGCCCTCCATGGTGGATGCCCCCTCCGACGGAGCTCCGGAATAGGCTACAAGATGGGATCTCGTGGATACAAAAGGTTGCGGCGGTGGAATTAGGTTTTTGGCTCCGTCTCTGGTCTATTGGGGGTACGTAGGTATTTATAGGAGGAAGGAGTATGTCGGTGGAGCGTCAGGGGGCCCACGAGGTAGGGGGCGCGCCCTGGGGGGCGCCCTCCACCCTTGTGACCGCCTCTGGTGCTTCTTGGAGTAGGGTCCAAGTCTCCTGGGTCACGTTCGGTTGGAAAATCACGATCCCGAAGGTTTCATTCCGTTTGGACTCCGTTTGATATTATGTTTCTTCGAAATATTGAAAAAGGCAAAAAACAGCAATTTTGGGCTGGGCCTCCGGTTAATAGGTTAGTCCCAAAAGTAATATAAAAGTGAAAAATAAAGCCCAATATAGTCCAAAACAGTAGATAAAGTAGCATGGAGCAATCAAAATTTATAGATATGTTGGAGACGTATCAGGCATCCCCAAGCTTAATTCCTACTCGTCCTCGAGTAGGTGAATGATAAAGAGAGAATTTTTGATGCGGAGTGATACTTTGGCATAATTTCAATGTAAATCTTCTTAATCATGGTATGAATATTCAGATCCGAAAGATTCAAGACAAAAGTTCATATTGACATAAAAATAATAATACTTCAAGCATACTAACAAAGCAATTATGTCTTCTCAAAATAACATGGCCAAAGAAAGTTATCCCTACAAAATCATATAGTCTGGCTATGCTCCATCTTCCCCACACAAAGTATTTAAATCATGCACAACCCCGATGACAAGCCAAGCAATTGTTTCATACTTTAACATTTTCAAAACTTTTTCAATCTTCACGCAATACATGAGCGTGAGCCATGGATATAGCACTATATGTGGAATAGAACGGTGGTTGTGGAGAAGACAAAAAGAGGGAAGATAGTCTCACATCAACTAGGCATATCAACGGGCTATGGAGATGCCCATCAATAGATATCAATGTGAGTGAGTAGGGATTGCCATGCAACGGATGCACTAGAGCTATAAGTATATGAAAGCGCAACAAAAGAAACTAAGTGGGTGTGCATCCAACTCGCTTGCTCATGAAGACCTAGGGCATTTTGTGGAAGACCATCATTGGAATATACAAGCCAAGTTCTATAATGAAAAATTCCCAGTAGTATATGAAAGTGACGAAATGAGAGACTCTCTATCATGAAGATCATGGTGCTACTTTGAAGCACAAGTGTGGTAAAAGGATAGTAGCATTGTCCCTTCTCTATTTTTCTCTCATTTTTTTATTTGGGCCTTTTCTCTTTTTTATGGCCTCTTTTTTTCGTCCGGAGTCTCATCCCGACTTGTGGGGGAATCATAGACTCCATCATCCTTTCCTCACTTGGGACAATGCTCTAATAATGATGATCATCAAACTTTTATTTTTCTTATAACTCAACAATTACAACTCGATACTTAGAACAAAATATGACTCTATATGAATGCCTCCGGCGGTGTACCAGGATATGCAATGAAACATGAGTGACATGTATGGGAGAATTATGAAAGGTGGCTTTTGCCACAAATACGATGTCAACTACATGATCATGCTAGCAATATGACAATGATGGAGCGTGTCATAATAAACGGAACGGTGGAAAGTTGCATGGCAATATATCTTGGAATGGCTATGGAAATGCCATGATAGGTAGGTATGGTGGATGTTTTGAGGAAGGTTTATGGTGGGTGTATGATACCGGCGAAAGGTGCGCAGTATTAGAGAGGCTATCAATGGTGGAAGGATGGGAAAAAGTGTGTATAATCCATGGACTCAACATTAGTCATAAAGAACTCATATACTTATTGCAAAAATCTAGAAGTTATCAAAGCAGAGTATTACGTGCATGCTCCTAGGGGGATAGATTGGTAGGAGAAGACCATCACTCGTCCCCAACCGCCACTCATAAGGAAGACAATCAATAAATAAATCATGCTCCGAGTTCATCACATAACGGTTCACCATATGTGCATGCTACGGGAATCACAAACTTCAACACACGTATTCTTTAAATTCACAACTACTCAACTAGCATGACTCTAATATTATCACCTTCATATCTCAAAACAATTATCAAGCATCAAACTTATCTTAGTATTCAACGCACTCAAAAGGAAGTTTCAGATATCTTGAATACCAAGTATATTAACATTAAGCAAATTACCATGCTATTAACAACTCTGAAAATAATCTAAGTGAAGCATGAGAGATCAAGTTTCTTTAAAACAAATCCACCACCATTCTCTAAAAGATCTAAGTGAAGCACTAGAGCAAAAATTATCATGCTCAAAAGATATAAGTGAAGCACTATGAGCAAACTATCAAGCTCAAAAGATATAAGTGAAGCACATAGAGTATTCTAACAAATTTCAATTCATGTATGGCTCTCTCAAAAGGTGTGTACAGCAAGGATTATTATGGTAAACTAACAAGCAAAGACGCAAATAATACAAGACGCTCCAAGCAAAACACATATCATGTTGGTGAATAAAAATATAGCTCCAAGTAAATTACCGATGGAAGTGGACGAAAGAGGGGATGCCTTCCGGGGCATCCCCAAGCTTTGACTTTTTGGTGTCCTTGGATTATCTTGGGGGTGGCATGGGCATCCCCAAGCTTAGGCTCTTGCCACTCCTTGTTCCATAATCCATCAAAAGAATTCACCCAAAACTTGAAAACTTCACAACACAAAACTCAACAGAAATCTCGTGAGCTTCGTTAGAGAAACAAAACAAAAGACTACTTCAAGGTACTGTGATGAACTCATTCTTTATTTATATTGGTGTTAAACCTACTGTATTCCAACTTCTCTATGGTTTATAAACTATTTTACTAGCCATAGATTCATCAAAATAAGCAAACAACACACGCAAAACAGAATCTGTCAAAAACAGAAAAGTCTGTAGTAATCTATAACTAACGCAAACTTATGGAACTCTAAAAATTCCACCAAAATAGGAAGTCCTGGAAAATTTGTTTATTGATCAGCATCAAAAAGAATCAACTCAAAGGCACGTTCCTGTGATTTATAATAACTAAATTCGTGCGTGCAAAGTTTCTGTTTTTCAGCAGAATCAAATCAACTATCATCGTAGGTTATCCTATAGGTCCTACTTGGCACAAACACTAATTAAAACATAAAACCACATCCAAACAGAAG
Organism: Triticum aestivum; assembly: GCF_018294505.1. Lineage (NCBI taxonomy): Eukaryota > Viridiplantae > Streptophyta > Magnoliopsida > Poales > Poaceae > Triticum > Triticum aestivum. The sequence continues at coordinate 206,617,481 of NC_057795.1, read as the reverse complement.
GTATATGGATTATTTATTCCTAAACAGAAGCAAAAACAAAAAACACAAAATAAAATTGGGTTGCCTCCCAACAAGCGCTATCGTTTAACGCCCCTAGCTAGGCATTGAAAATTTTAATGATGCTCACAAGAAAGACAAGAATTGAAGCGCAAAGAGAGCATCATGAAACACGTGACAAACACATCTAAGTCTAACATACTTCCTATGCATAGGCATACTATAAGCAAACAAATTTGCAAGGCAAACAAAAACTAACATATGCAAGGAAGAACAAAGAGATGATATCAATCTCAACATGAAGATAGATGATTTAGTAACATGAAAATTTCTACCATCATATTTTCCTCTCTCATAATAATTACATGTAGGATCATAAGCAAATTCAACAAAATAGCTATCACATAACATATTCTCAACACGATCCACATGCATGTAAAGTTGACACTCTTCCAAAATAGTGGGATTAACATTAACTAAAGTCATGATCTCTCCAAACCCACTTTTATCAAAATTACCATAAGATTGAACATTCTCCAAATATGTGGGATCTAAAGTTGACACTCTTCCAAATCCACTTTCAATATTATTGCAAAAATTATTATCAATCTCATATTCATCATGGGGCTTAAATAAATTTTCAAGATCAAAAGAAGAATCACCCCAATCATGATCATTGCAACAAATAGTAGTCATAGCAAAACTAGCATCCCCAAGCTTAGGGTTTTGCATATTATTAGCAGAATTAACATCAAGAGAACTTATAGTAACATCATTGCAATCATGCTTTTTATTCAAAGATCTATCGTGAATCGCTTCATAAAGTACTTCATCACAATTTTCAGATTCACGAAATTCAAGCAAAACCTCATAAAGATAATCTAGTGCACTGAACTCACTAGTAATAGGTTCATCATAATTGGATCTCTTAAAGAGATTAGCAAGTGCATGAGGATCCATAAACTTTTAGCAAGCAAAGATGCAAGCAAAAAGAAGGCACAAGCAAACATAAGATCGAACGGAAGAAGGGCGAATAAAACGGCAAGGGTGAAGTGGGGGAGAGGAAAACGAGAGGCAAATGGCAAAAAATGTAATGCGAGAGATAGGGATTGTGATGGGTACTTGGTATGTTGACTTTTGCGTAAGCCTTCCCGGCTACGGTGCTAGAAATCCTTCTTGCTACATCTCGATCTTGCATTGGTTTTCCCCGAAGAGGAGAGGATGATGCAGCACAGTAGTGTAAGTATTTCCCTCAGTTTTTGAGAACCAAGGTATCAATCCAGTAGGAGGTCACGCGCAAGTCCCTCGTACCTGCACAAAACGATAGCTACTCGCAACCAACGCGATTAGGGGTTGTCAATCCCTTCACGGTCACTTACGAGAGTGAGATCTGATAGAGATAATATTTTTGGTATTTTTGGTATAAAGATGCAAAGTAAAAAGTAAAAGCAAAGCAAGTAAATAAAGTGATGGAGATTGATATGATGAGAATAGACCCGGGGGCCATAGGTTTCACTAGTGGCTTCTCTCAAGAGCATAAATATTCTACGGTGGGTGAACAAATTATTGTTGAGCAATTGATAGAATTGAGCATAGTTATGAGGTTATCTAGGTATGATCATGTACATAGGCATCACGTCCGTGACAAGTAGATCGAAATGATTCTGCATCTACAACTATTACTCCACTCATCGACCGCTATCCAACATGCATCTAGAGTATTAAGTTAAAAACAGAGTAACGCATTAAGCAAGATGACAAGATGTAGAGGAATAAATTCATGCAATATGATAAATACCCCATCTTGTTATCCTCGATGGCAACAATACAATGCGTGCCTTGCAACCCTTTCTGTCACTGGGTAAGGACACCGCAAGATTGAACCCAAAGCCATGCACTTCTCCCATTGCAAGAACTACCAATCTAGTTGGCCAAACCAAACGGATAATTCGAAGAGACTTGCAAAGATAACTCAATCATACATAAAAGAATTCAGAAAAGATTCAAATATTATTCATAGATAAGCTGGATCATAAACCCACAATTCATCGTTCTCAACAAACACACCGCAAAAAGAAGATTACATCGAATAGATCTACATGAGAGAGGGGGAGAACATTGTATTGAGATCCAAAAGGAGAGAAGAAGCCATCTAGCTACTAGCTATGGACCCGAAGGTCTGAAGTAAACTACTCACACTTCATTGGAGGGGCTGTGGTGATGATGTAGAAGCCCTCCATGGTGGATGCCCCCTCCGGCGGAGCTCTGGAACAGGCTCCAAGATGGGATCTCGTGGATACAGAAGGTTGTGGCGGTGGAATTAGGTTTTTGGCTCCGTCTCTGGTCTATTTGGGGTACGTAGGTATTTATAGGAGGAAGGAGTACGTCGGTGGAGCGTCAGGGGGCCCACGAGGTAGGGGGGCGCGCCCTCCACCCTCGTGACCGCCTCTGGTGCTTCTTGGAGTAGGGTCCAAGTCTCCTGGGTCACGTTCGGTTGGAAAATCACGATCCCGAAGGTTTCATTCCGTTTGGACTCCGTTTGATATTCTGTTTCTTCGAAATACTGAAAAAGGCAAAAAACAGCAATTCTGGGCTGGGCCTCCGGTTAATAGGTTAGTCCCAAAAGTAATATAAAAGTGAAAAATAAAGCCCAATATAGTCCAAAACAGTAGATAAAGTAGCATGGAGCAATCAAAAATTATAGATACGTTGGAGACGTATCATGCAACAACGCACGTGTTCGCCCCCTCTCTCTAAATATCGATCTCGCACTTGTGCATTCCTTCATAGTCTCCCTCCACTCGGCCCCTCGGACCATCTTCTAGCCCCCCACCGGATTTTGCCACATGTACAATCTAGCAGACTCCATGGTTGAACTTAAGCATAATGCACAAACCTCAAAACAACAGTGGTTCTCTTTTGTTCTAGAATCTTCCGTATCATAACTACCCAAACTTTTTTTCGAGTTGAATTGCCATTATTTGTTTTTACTTTATGCTTTATAACGCACAATTCCATGAATCATAAAATAGATTAAGGGCTTCTTTGATTCAAAGGATTCTCAAAGGAATTTTGGAGGATTCTAATCATTAGGAATTTTTCCTATCTTGGTTGTTTGATTCGTAGGATTGTAAACTATAGGAATTTTTCCATATGATTCATTTGCACTAGATTTCATAGGAAACATCCCATCCACTCAAACCTCTTTGAAAGAATTCTGCGTTTTTTCTATGCACAATCAAACACTCGTACAATCCTGTAGGATTCAAGACGACATTCCACTATAATCCCATGTTTTTCCTATTCATGCGTTCTTAGCTTTTTTATAAAAACTAATTTGATTTTGAATGAGATGAACTATAAGAATTAAACGAAGGGCTACATCACGCATATATGACTCAGAGCTTACATGCTATAGTGTGGTATTTATTCATAATTTGGTTGCAAAATCTAATGCGTGCAATGCACGTGTACATTACTAGTACTTCGAGTATGTGCAAAACACGTAAATTAGAATACCAATAGCATGCTACACAGTGTCTCTCTTACAGTTCATGAAGCCACGTGGCACATGTGGAGGCGTTTTCGCGACCTCCTTCTGTGGATTGATCACAGTGACGTGCTGCTGGTTCCAGAAGAATGTACTCGTCCTCCCTGAGCCATACTAGTGGTACATGCACGAAGCGAAGATGTGCATGCACGCCATGCACACACTCATTCCCTCGCACGCACACGCGGGTACACGGGCGGACGCAATTTTGTACCAAGATCCACCCCATGTGATAATTTAACGCATGTAAAGTCGTTCACTTCATTGATGGTCAATTAATACAGCGCATGCAAATTGAGTGGATGTGAGGGCGGAAGAAAGACATTATTACTCCACTGAGCGCATGCGAGTAGTTAAATCGTGGGTTGCTAGTAGTACTTCCATTGGTCTCCTTCGTATTTTGTGCCAATTTTTGACAGTAACATAATATTTACGCATTTGAGCAGTGTAGTAGTACTTGAAATTTATGTTCCGCTAAACTCATCGGGAGCCGTTTCGGGCCTCGAAACCAAAACCATCAATTAATCTTTACCTTGTTCCCATCACATTTGAAAGCCTTCTCACACCTACTAGTACGTACCAAACCTGAATGTGTTCCCACTATGCAGGTATTAGTACTACTAGTGCTAGTACTTAGGTTATAAAAAGGGAACTACCTAACCGAAAATTACTCTACCTTTCCTCCTCATAAGTGATTCTTCTTCGTCCGTCGTTGTCATGGCCGGTGAGCAGAGCTCTAGGTCGAGAACTACTTGTAACAAGGGAGCGGCAACCAAGGCTGCGGAAAAAAAAAGAGGGCTCGCCACCACGCAGAGACCTCGAAAGATCTCTCACGGGCAGGCGATGGCTCCCAGGAGCGCCCTAGCCGCGGAGGCGAACATGCCGAGCCGGCGGAGCTGGAGTCGTTATCCCTCGACGGCATGCCCGATCAGCTCAATAAGAACCTCAATAAGCAGAAGGAATTCATCCAAGGCTTGACGGAGTTGCTGAAGGAGAGCCTCGACGACATGCCCGCTGAGCTCAATCAGCAGGGGGAGTTGACCGCCGGCTTGGTGATGCTGCTAAAGAAAAGCATTGCCTCAGAGAAGAAGGCGACCGGCGAAATCCTGCGACTTCAGGAGGACAAGGCGAAGCTCTGCCACAAGATCAACCTGTTGAAGGAGAAGAACGACGGCTGGAAGAAGCTGCACGAGAATAGTAGTTCCTCGATGAAGATGCTGCAGGCCCTCGTCATGGAACAGAAGGAGGAGTTGGCGAAGCTCCGCATCGAACACCCGGCTGCTGTCAAGGTACGTAATGCGGCCGTGGAACAGATGATGAAGGCTCGCGTCGAGAAATCCCGCGTCATGGACAGAATGAAGAAGATGATGGAGGAGACGTGCAAGGAGATGGAGGTCGTGGAGGCGATGAAGAAGCATTTACGACTCCGCGGCGAATTAGATCATTTGGGGTGATAATCTTCCTTCTTCTTTTGCTGCTGTGTTTCATCTTTTGCTTCGGGTGTTTCGCCGCACATGTCACGTTCTCTGCGAGGCATGAATACAACAATGGTTTTTGTTTTTTGCAGGAATGAATAGAACAATGCTAACAATGAGATGACTAGCAAATTAGATCATTTTATATCGCCATATGGCACTGGGCTGCCGTGTTCGTGCTCCTTCGTCGCAGTACTACTCTAGTGGAAAACTTGAGTATACCGCACAGTTCTTTGTTCCTCCTCGATCAGGTCGTCGACGCATTTATACGAGTAGTCAAATGACAAGGCCCCGCCTTCCAGCAGTAATGAGCCATCAAATCACAAAGGCCCTCGCCTCTCGTGAAACCGACCAAGCTAGACTGCCCTGCCCTCCAGCCTTTTAAAAAATGTATACTTTTGTACAGCAGTAGTATCGATGGATTGCGCCATGGAGCAAAACTTGAAATTAAAAAAAGGTGGTACATATAGAGAGCGCTCGTCACCAAATTATGCATATAGTACTATTAAAAAGGCTAGTCACAATAATGGTGTCCAGCACATCCCACCCCTCAAATAAAACTAAGCACCCTGGAATTCATTGACAAAACTAAGCACCCTGAAATTCTTTGACAACTAAACTGCTAGCTATATGATGTTGGCCATATATATTGTACGTATATAATGTGAATAAACGAGTGGTAGTACTATACAAACTAAAAGATGAAATGTAAGAAATACTAGTATGTACTTACTGAAGAGTTAAAGTAACAAGAAGAAACATTACATAGTTCTGCTGGGGGCTCAGCACAACACACCACTCAAATTAAATTAAGCACACCTGAAATTAAACTTTGAAACTATTCAGGTAGACACTGCATTAGAACCACCATGAGCAACGACACTGCCACCATACTCGGAGTCCTCATCCACGTCCTCGACTTCGTCCTTGTCCCTCTTCCTCTTGGTCGATACTTCTTTGCTTGAACCGCCAACTTGGCTGTTGCTCTTCATCCAACCCTTGTAGATATTGAAACAAAGGTAGCCATCCATTGCAGCGTACTGGATGTGGTCTATATCTAGTACATTCTGCTGCCATGCATGATGATGAAACGTGTATGGAGGTTTCTCCAGTTTACCGTACGAAGGATGAACCCTGGCTCCTGCCAGGGTCAGCATTGAAGGCTGACGAGAGGACACAAGCCGATTCTTTTGGACGTCGAAGGTGTTGCCTACAATGAGGCCTATCCGACGCAGGACTTCTTTGTCATTACCAAAGTCTACAGTAACGAATTTGACTAGGTTGCTCTCGAGGAAGTCCTTAAAATCCTAGCACTCAACGTCGGCACGGCATATGTGGTAGACCAAGCATAAGTCATGCATGCAAACCTGGATCACGGCGGGCTTCTTCCTTTATTCGTCCTTTAAATACTTCTCTGGTCCCACGACTGTGGTGTACTCAACATCTAGCCCGGTGACCCACTCATCATCTGAGTCTTCGAACATGCGTCTGAAGCGAGAAAGGCATCCTTTCACCGTCGTGGAAGAACAGGTGTAGATAATGTCGAACTCATCGCCGGTGATGGTTCTAACCTTGTACTCACCGCCAACCGGGGAGATTTTGGACGCCATGGATTTGGGAGGAGGGTTAGGATTAGTGGAACTGCCGTAATGTGAATGGACGGGGCGACTAGGAGCGAACCGTCGTAGTATTAAAGGACGTGCGGGGACGAGTAGGAGCGAACTGCCAGCGTGCGAATGGCAGGGTAGTGGCTTTCCATTCTCCCATGATACGGGCTTCAGAGAGCCCTTGGATCGGAGATCAAACGGTTGCATGGCGTGATTCTAGACCTATGGGTGAATATCCTATCCTGGAGGGTTATTCTGCAAATTTTCAGCAACTTAGCATGTGACCGTTTGATCTCAGATCCAAGGGCTGCCAGCAGCCCGTATCATGGTCGCGCCTACCACAACCGTCGCGTCGCTCGCACGGTCGCGCCCTTGGAGATTTAACACGGTGCGTTAGGCTATCTGATGTTGGCATGTCATACATAGTCATCACTTAGTCACTCATACTACAACAAGGTTGGCTATAAGGTTGGCTATAAGTGTATTTTTTTTACTCCTCTCTATCTCTTTCTTCGTACTCCCTCCGTCCCATAATATAAGAACGTTTTTGACACTAGTGTAGTGCCAAAAACGTTCTTATATTATGGGACACAGGGAGTACTAATATTTATTGCATTTGCCAAGGAGTGACCTCTTCCAATGAAATGGTGTTGCTAAGTTTGCTTCATTTAATTAGCTATAGACTCAAAATTGTCTTTTCACGTAGGTACACGCGCTTAGAACTGTTTCTTCCTTGGGTCACCAAACTAGTCTCTATCTTCTTGATTAACTTGCCACATCAGACTTTATGCCTATGTGGCAATCTTAAGCACCTGTAGGAGCAAGTAAGGTGCCCGTCCGTTGCACAGAAGAGTGAAATGCATTGATCGGGGTGTTGTTTATTTTGAAAAACGATGTGGGGGTCATCTCATGTGTAACAGGTGTCGATAGGTTTCTTCGGATATTATTTCATCTCTAGAGCTCAGAAACATCCGGGTGAAATAGATAAAAAAGTATCTTTTGCAAACAAAAGCGTTCAACTGTTCAACCTGCATCCAAAACTTGTGAAGAAATAACTCTTATTGTGCTTTGTAGGAAATGGTTCATCATAATCTTTCACCGGTACTGTAGTACAAATTCATACATGGAAGATTCTAGACTAAACCATAAATGGATACACTTTTATTCATGCGTGATACTCCAATAGAGCAAGATCATGCATGGTAGTCTCCACATGCTTAGACAGCGGATTACATTGAGTGAAGACTAATGATCAACATTTAACTTAGTAATGCATATGTCCAGGTGAACCTCCTTGGAGTCCCCATGCACATTGTTGGTGTCAAATAATACCATGCGTCTTCCATGTCCACATCGACGGGAAGGTCCCAGCTCGGCAGAGTCCAAGTCAGCTTGACGTAGCCAGTGTCGCCGCCCACGGACCTCCGAGGGGTAGTAATAGTGAGCACGCACCCGTACATCGGCCTCGTGTCAGTGTCAGCATTAGTGGCGTCGCCCCTGACGCACACTACAGAGATGTGGCGGCGGCCTGCATGGGCCTCGCCGGTGGCCACGATCAAGAGGAAGACGCTGTCGTCCTCCTCCGAGACTAGCAGGCGGCGCTAATCCTCCAGCGACTCCGGCACAGTGAACGGGTAGCACGTCTCGTACTTGATGTTCTTCGCCAAGGGCCAGTAGTGATCGCCGCACGCCTGCGTCAGGTGATGCATGATGTCCGCCGGCGAGCCCCAAAACGGCACCGGGCACTCATAGAAGTAGACGAAGGGCTCCTTGGAGGCATCGACCAGGCCGTCCATGAAACGGGAGTGGCTGTAGGGGACGTTCCGCTAGTTGAATATATGAGCAAGTTACTACGAGATTTACTACAAAATAAATCATGACGGCTATAATAGAGATTAAACTAATCATGCGGACTAGCATAGTAGATGAACAGATCGAGTCTAGGACACAGACTAGAAACATGAATTCTACCACGATTTCGAACAAGAAGGACAGAAACACATACGGTGCAATGGGAGCAGCACCATTGGCATTGAGGTTGTCGCCCATGTCGTTGAGGAAGAGGTTGCCGAGGTCGGGGAAGAAGTTGTCGTCGGTGAAGTCGTGGCTGCTAGCAGTCGCAAGAGTGCGCTCCCCAAATGTCAACAACGCCCGCCGAATGGAGCGCAGGAGGGAGTGGCTGTAGGGGGCGTTGCGGCCGCCGAATGGAGCGCAGGAGTAGCCCACGAAGCAGTAGATGGTGCTCCTCCCTAGTCTCTATTCTTATCTCTATCTCTACCACTCTTCTTTGTTTTTTATAATATACTAGTTGTAGTTGTCAAATCGAATAGTACTGCACCGTCCACTGCACGCCCGGCTGAACACGCCTCCTCGCCTCCATTAAACCCGCATGCAAACTGAGCAACCTACTCCGGCCCGCGGGAGGAAATTTGTCGGTTGCCGCGAGAGGGTTATTCTGCAAATTTTCAGCAACTTAGCATGCGACCGTTTGATCTTAGATCCAAGGGCTGCCAGCATCCCATATCATGGTCGCACCTACCACGACCGTCGTGTTGCACGCGCGGTCGCGCCCTTGGAGATTTAACATGGTGCGTTAGGCTATCTGATGTTGGCACGTCATACATAGTCATCACTTAGTCACTCATACTACAACAAGGTTGGCTATAAGGTTGGCTATAAGTGTATTTTTTTACTCCTCTCTATCTCTTTCTTCGTACTCCCTCCGTCCCATAATATAAGAACGTTTTTGACACTAGTGTAGTGCCAAAAATGTTCTTATATTATGGGACACAGGGAGTACTAGTATTTATTGCATTTGCCAAGGAGTGACCTCTTCCAATGAAATGGTGTTGCTAAGTTTGCTTCATTTAGTTAGCTATAGACTCAAAATTGTCTTTTCACTTAGGTACACGCGCTTAGAACCGTTTCTTCCTTGGGTCACCAAACTAGTCTCTCTCTTCTTGATTAACTTGCCACATCAGACTTTATGCCTATGTGGCAATCTTAAGCACCTGTAGGAGCAAGTAAGGTGCCCGTTCGTTACACAGAAGAGTGAAATGCATTGATCGGGGTGTTGTTTATTTTGACAAAGGATGTGGGGGTCATCTCATGTGTAACAGGTATCGGTAGGTTTCTTCGGATATTATTTCATCTCTAGAGCTCAGAAACATCCGGGTGAAATAGATAAAAAAGTATCTTTTGCAAACAAAAGCGTTCAACTGTTCAACCTGCATCCAAAACTTGTGAAGAAATAACTCTTATTGTGCTTTGTAGGAAATGGTTCATCATAATCTTTCACCGGTACTGTAGTACAAATTCATACATGGAAGATTCTAGACTAAACCATAAATGGATACACTTTTATTCATGCGCGATACTCCAATAGAGCAAGATCATGCATGGAAGTCTCCACATGCTTAGACAGCGGATTACATTGAGTGAAGACTAATGATCAACATTTAACTTAGTAATGCATATGTCCAGGTGAACCTCCTTGGAGTCCCCATGCACATTGTTGGTGTCAAATAATACCATGCGTCTTCCATGTCCACATCGGCAGGAAGGTCCCAGCTCGGCAAAGTCCAAGTCAGCTTGACGTAGCCAGTGTCGCTGCCCAAGGACCTCCGAGGGGTAGTAATAGTGAGCACGCACCCGTACATCGGCCTCGTGTCAGTGTTAGCGTTAGCGGCGTCGCCCCTGACGCACACTACAGAGATGTGGCGGCGGCCTGCGTGGGCCTCGCTGGTGGCCACGATCAAGAGGAAGACGCTATCGTCCTCCTCCGAGACTAGCAGGCGGCGCTGATCCTCCAGCGACTCTGGCACGGTGAACGGGTAGCACGTCTCGTACTTGATGTTCTTCGCCAAGGGCCAGTAGTGATCGCCGCACGCCTACGTCAGGTGATGCATGATGTCCGCCGGCGAGCCCCAAAACGGCACCGGGCACTCATAGAAGTAGACGAAGGGCTCCTTGGAGGCATCGACCAGGCCATCAATGAAACGGGAGTGGCTGTAGGGGACGTTCCGCCAGTTGAATATATGAGCAAGTTACTACGAGATTTACTACAAAATAAATCATGACGGCTATAATAGAGATTAAACTAATCATGCAGACTAGCATAGTAGATGAACAGATCGAGTCTAGGACACAGACTAGAAACATGAATTCTACCACGATTTCGAACAGGAAGGACAGAAACACATACGATGCAACGGGAGCAGCACCATTGGCATTGAGGTTGTCGCCCATGTCGTTGAGGAAGAGGTTTCCGAGGTCGGGGAAGAAGTCGTCGTTGGTGAAGTCGTGGCTGCTAGCAGTCGCAAGAGTGCGCTCCCCAAATGTCAACAGCGCCCGCCGAATGGAGCGCGGGAGGGAGTGGCTGTAGGGGGCGTTGCGGCCGCCGAATGGAGCGCATGAGTAGCCCACGAAGCAGTAGATGGTGCTCCTCCCTAGTCTCTATTCTTATCTCTATCTCTACCACTCTTCTTTGTTTTTTATAATATACTAGTTGTAGTTGTCAAATCGAATAGTACTGCACCGTCCACTGCACGCCCGGCTGAACACGCCTCCTCGCCTCCATTAAACCCGCATGCAAACCGAGAAACCTACTCCGGCCCGCGGGAGGAAATTTGTCGGTTGCCGCGGGAGGGTTATTCTGTAAATTTTCAGCAACTTAGCATGCGACCGTTTGATCTCAGATCCAAGGGCTGCCAGCACCCCATATCATGGTCGCACCTACCACGACCGTCGCGTCGCACGCGCGGTCGCGCCCTTGGAGATTTAACATGGTGCGTTAGGCTATCTGATGTTGGCACGTCATACATAGTCATCACTTAGTCACTCATACTACAACAAGGTTAGCTATAAGGTTAGTCATCACTTAGGAGAAAATTTTACTACTCCCTCCGTTTACTCCTCGTCCCTACTACATACGTACTTTGGTTAGTACTCCCTCCATTTACTTATACAAGGCCACTATAAAAAAATACATTTTGCATCTATACAAGGCCAAAAATAGTAATTGAGCCTTTCCAGTTTATGGCTCAATTTCAAAATCTCTCCAACCAAGGTAGACGGTGAGTGGTCGAATTAATTTTGTAGTTTGCACAGTACGCTCGTTTTTCTCAAGAAGTTATGTTTACCGAGGCATTAATTAGAAAGAATGCATGAATGACCACTAAATTTCCATGAACTTGTACACGCATTGGTTAGTTTCCTATTGACACTACTTGCGTCGGGTGATCTAACGCACCTCGAAATCCAACATGTAATGGTACTGCTACTAGTATAGTACAATTGAGACTTATCAAACGGAAAAATGAATGTTTTTAGATGAGCCCTATAAACCCTAGTGGGTACGTACTCCGTAAAAACAGATTTTTCCAAAACTAAGTCGCTCCCTTTCATGAATTCTGTAGTATACTCCTCCATCGACGCTCCCTTTCATGAATTCTGTACTTCCTGTCGCCGACATGTGGGACATATAGCAACCGGGTCGACGTGTCAAGCACCAAATAACAATGCAGAACAGCAGGGGGGACGCACCCCACTCGTACCGGCCCAGTATTAGTAATGAGCAATGAGACGTCAAATCACAATGCTGCACCTTCCCAGACGGACGAAGCAACCATTATTTCACACTTCGATTCGACATCATCTCAAACCACGTACTAGTATTGCTTCTGCCTCAAGAGGGACACGCGCATCGCCTTGGTACATCATGACACGTGGGACCGCATGACAGGCCATGCTCCCCCGCCGATCGCTCGGTAAAATCACCTCATTTTTACTATACTTCCTCCAGATCGGTTTACTACATGGCATGCACGTCGTTCTAGGTTGAGAATTTAACTGGCTATATATATATATATCTGTGTGTGTGTGTGATGAACAGTATGCTAGCCTTTTAAAAATTGTATATTTTTGTACAGTAGTACTCCACTATCGATGGATTGCGACATGGAGCAAAAATTGAAATTTAGAAAAAAGGTGGTACATATAGAGAGCGCTCGTCGCCAAATTATGCATATAGTACTATTAAAAAAGCTAGTATGTGCTTAATTGGGGTGCTAAATTCTATTAAAGAAATACTAGTACTAGCATGTACATACTGAAGAGTTAAAGTAACGAGAAGAAACATAACATAGTTCTGCTGGGGGCTCAGCACAACACACCCCTCAAATTAAACTAAGCACACCTAAAATTAAACTATGCAACTAATCCGGTAGACACTGCATTAGAAGTTTAGAACCGCCATGAGCAACGACACTGCCACCTTACTCGGAGTCCTCGTCCACGTCCTCGACTTCGTACTTGTCCCTCTTCCTCTTGGTCGATACTTCTTTGCTTGGACCGCCAACTTGGTTGTTGCTCTTCATCCAACCCTTGTAGATATTGAAACAAAGGTAGACATCCATTGCAGCGTACTGGATGTGGTCTATATCTAGTACATTTCGCTGCCATGCATGATGATGAAACGTGTAATGAGGTTTCTCCAGTTTGCGGTACGAAGGATGAACCATGGCTCCTGCTAGGGTCAGCATTGAGGGCTGACAAGAGGGCACCAGCCGATTCTTCTGGAGGTCGAAGGGGTTGCCTAGAATGAGGCCTATCTGACGGAGGACTTCTTTGTCGTTCTTAAAGTCTACAGTAATGAATTTGACTGTTTTGTCCTCGAGGAAGTTCTTAAAATCCTGGCACTCAACGTCGGCATGGCATATGTGGTAGACCAAGCAAACGTTATGTACGCAAACCTGGATCACGGCGGGCTTCTTCCTCTCTTCGTCCTTTAGATCCTTCTCTCGTCCCTCGACTGTGGTGTACTCAACATCTAGCCCAGCGACCCACTCATTGTGTGAGTTTTCGAACATGCGTCTGAAGCGAGAAAGGCATCCTTTCACCGTCGCGGAAGTACGGGTGTAGATGACGTCGAACTCATCGCCGGTGATGGTTCTAACCTTGTACTCACCGTCGATCGGGGAGATTTGGGACGCCATGGATTTGGGAGGAGGGTTAGGATTAGTGGAACTGCCGTAATGTGAATGGACGGGACGACTAGGAGCAAACTGTCGTAGTATTAAAGAACGTGTGGGGACGAGTAGGAGCGAACTGCCAGCGTGCGAACGGTAGGGTAGTGGCTTTCCATTCTCCCATGATACGGGCTTCCGAGAGCCCTTAGATCTGAGATTGAATGGTTGCATGGAGTGATTCTAGACCTATGGGTGAATATCCTATCCTGGAGGGTTATTCTGTAAATTTTCAGCAACTTAGCATGCGACCGTTTGATCTCACATCCAAGGGCTGCCAGCAGCCCATAGCATGGTCGCACCTACCACGACCGTCGCGTCGCTCGCGTGGTCGCGCCCTTGGAGATTTAACACGGTGCGTTAGGCTATCTGATGTTGGCATGTCATACATAGTCATCACTTAGAGGGTGCTTGGATCCAAGGGACTTATCTTAATCTGACTAAAAATAGTCTCTTTAAGAGGCTAAAGTTTCAAGCCCCCTGAGTAAAGAGGGGCTAAAACTAGTCTTGAGACTAAAAATTTTTAGTCAGGGGTACCCCTACTAAAATGTGGATTAGTCTTCTCTCTCTCCTCATTTAACTCCTCTCCTTTAACACAGGCGAGTTCTGGATTGGAGGGTTTGAAGGATAATAAATGCTCATTAACTTGATTCTAGTCTCTTTAGTACTTGGATCCAAGCATGGGTCAGGCTAGCAAGTCTTCGTCCCACTACTTTTAGTCATGGGACTAAAACGTATCCAAGCACCCTCTTAGTCACTCATACTACAACAAGGTTGGCTATAAGGTTGGCTATAAGTGTATTTTTTTACTCCTCTCTATCTCTTTCTTCGTACTCCCTCCGTCCCATAATATAAGAACATTTTTGACACTAGCTAGTGTAGTGTCAAAAACGTTCTTATATAATGGGACACAGGGAGTACTAGTATTTATTGCATTTGCCAAGGAGTGACCTCTTCCAATGAAATGGTGTTGCTAAGTTTGCTTCATTTAATTAGCTATAGACTAAAAATTGTCTTTTCACCTAGGTACACGCGCTTAGCACCGTTTCTTCCTTGGGTCACCAAACTAGTCTCTCTCTTCTTGATTAACTTGCCACATCAGACTTTATGCCTATGTGGCAAGCTTAAGCACATGTAGGAGCAAGTAAGTACAATAGTGCACTTTACATGGCATTTTTGCATCTGTGGAGGAAAGAGAGGCAAGGAAAAAGTGGAGAATTGGGCTCTCATGCAAGAGCCAGCCTCTACTACTACATGGTGGAGCATTGGGAGAAGCACCTGTATGGAGGTGGTCAGGGATCGGGAGACTCACGCCGGTCGTAGCGCCGCAGTTAAAATGATAATGGCAAGTCAAATCACGGGGCCCCACCTGTCCAGCAATAACTCGCTGTCAAATCACACAGCCCTACGTTTGCAGCAGCCTACTCCCTTGTCTTCTCGCGTCTGTGTCGAACCGACTAGGCGGAACTGTCCCGCCGCCTACCGGGCAGGAAAAGCCCCGCCCTCGACTTTTAAATAGTATACAGTATACTCATTTTGTATCCATGGATTGCGCCCGCGCCATGGAGCAAAGCATCTAGAAAACGGCGGTACACATGTACGGAGTATACAGCACGTTCGTCGCGTTCGCGTCGCACCCCAGACGGTCGGTCGGTCTGGCACGCTGCTCTCCGAATGGAACACGCGTCATATTGCGTTCGCACACACATGTGGGATGGCAATTGAGAACCGACCATAGGCACACTCCCCGGCCCCGCAAGTCGGCTGACTTAATAGAAGAGGGAGATGAGCAATAGTACTAGAGAAGTGTTGTACTATGTTGGTGCCTGGACGATCCCTGCAAGACACGGAAGATCAGTTCGTCCATGCATGTGACCAGACTCCAGCAGACACGCCTGGATTGGCTATCGTCTACATATCGTGCAGGTTGTGTTGTACATGGATGTAGTTGTGGTGAGAAATCTAAAAAAAGGTTTCTTGTCATCTCACAAAATTATGTGTCATGTGCTTCGGATCACTGCGAGGGTTAAACAGCGACAACTGAGTTGGGCTAGTCATTGGGGGCACATGCACGAACAGTGACTACTCGGCTGCCATCTAGGTCAAGCCGGCTATGTTAATTAGGACATCTATCGACGGACCCCTTTTCTACGAGTTTATCTTTAATTTGAGCTTTGTTCCTCGTCTAGTTTGTCCGTCGGGATTCATGTTGTCTCCTTTGGGCAGTGAGGTTATCATTTCTTGTCATGTGGCATTTTTTCGTGTTATATGTTATAATCTGGCGCTTCAGATCAAAATGACGACAACTGCACCTCCGGGCCACGTGCATGAAGACTTCTCGACAGTCATTGACGAGGTCAAGCCGGCTCCGGTGGACAAAATAAAACTAAGTACTACTCCACAATATGGGCAGGAGCCTCCGCGCTTGATTGCTAGTGTTGCTCTCTTCACACTGTCTCGGCCTCTCCAGATCTAGATACGACAGCGGTGGCCACACTCTCTCTCTCTCTCTCTGCTCACCGCTGGTCACAGATCCAGCCGGATCCTCTCCGCCGGGGAAGGTGAGAAGGTGCAACATTCACGCGGCCGTCCTCGGTGACGGCTCTTACCCACTGCTGGGCGCGTACCGATCAGCCTGCCTTGTTGTTCTCTCCCACGCACCGCTAGCGAGGGAGGGCCTCCGACCCCTTCTTCCTCGCTGTCGTAGTGTGGGCAGATCCGGCCTCCCGCCGCCCACCTAGCGACATCCCGGCGACCATCAGGTATAGCTTCCTTCGAAACCGGCCTTGCTCTACTTCCCGAGCTCCTGACGTCGCTGCATTTCTAACTTTTACTATTTCTCAGGCCCCCTCATAGATAGGATCCATCGGGTGTTTGAAAACCACCTAATTTTTTTACGTTTAAGAGGTAAAACTAGTTCATGCACTCGAATCTAGTACTACTTGGTTCAAACAAGGAAGAAAGGGGGTGGGGTGGGGGAGGATTTGTTACCTGAATCTAGGACTTGGTCGAAAGAGGAAATAATAGGGGCGAAAAGTAGCAGAGACTGGCTATCCAACTGGTCTATAGGTCTAATAGGGAAATAAAGGGAAACGCGGTACAAACTCAATATAAACCCGATCTATTGGTTGAAAAAGGAAAGAAAGTGGGGACTAGGGGACAAGTCAACAGAGTAAGTCCACCACTAGATTTGCTAGCCTCACACAGTATAAGGTGGCTATACCGAACAAAAATGGGACCAACCCAGATATCCTGTTCTGATGTTTGTTGCCCCGAGCCACTCTTATGTAATGCCACTGGTAAAATGTAGCAGTCGCATTGTTAAAAGTAAGGACACGTTAAACCAATGTTGTTTTCAATGTAATGCCTCCAGTAATATGAATCAATGGCACTTCTTTACATGTCCTGCTAAAATTTCCCATTAAGATAAGTTGGTTCTTTTTGTTAGAAATGCAACTGTCCTGGTCCACCTACTCTCCCGTGCCCAAAGTAATGTCGTATTTAACGGTTGTCATAGTTAATCCTAATGCCCACACTAATATCTAGCAATGCCACTGCTTTAGAACTTGCTACTGTCCTTGTAGGATTGCCATTCAGATAAGGAACATGCTTCTTTTCATTTGATGCATGTTTCATCACTTGTTAGTCACCCTCCTTTCCACCTTTTTTGTGCAAACAGAGATATACATTTCACGCTCGATCTTAGTTGAACTGCACAAATGATATCCAAATTATAGTTGAGCATTCCAGGAGCTTCACAACCAACCTTGATGTTGCTCAATTGTATTGCAACTAATGAAGAAGAAGCTTTGTGGGTTTCGTTTTCTGATGGAAATGGAACCGGGGCTAGAGCCCTTTTCTTAAAAAAATTGAAGAAGAAGTTGCTAGCTCATGGGACATTGCTTCATTTTAGGTGAACTGCACCAAAAGGTCCCATGAATTGAATCATCCATGTTGGTGACTGAAAGAGCCAGCTTCAGCATCCTAGTCTAAGCACCCCCAGCCTCCATCCTTGCGATGCACGGTACACCTCGTTTGCCACCTGCTCGACCCTAGTGTCACTGATAAAATGAAGTAATAATACAGTTAAAATAGAGCGAGTTTCATCTCTATCATTTCATTTCCAATGTAGATAAAGAAAGTGCTTCTCTTGGTTAAAGTATGTTTCATCAACTAGTCCCATTGTTAACGTTTAAGCATTTCTGCAAACTGGGGTGCTTAATTTTAGTTGATATGTACAAAAATAGAGATTTGAATGTCTCAAGGCGCCTCCTTGTACTACTGCTGTACACTGATGTTCATCACTGGCAGAAGGTGTATCTGGGAGACTTGGGACGATGTCCAGTATGAGGCGTACCGTATGAGGCATCGCAGGGCCCATCTCGTCCTCGCAGCATGGCATACTATGATACTATCACAATATTTTCTTCTATTTATTTTGTGTGTTTCATCAACTAGTGCCACTATAATGTAATCATGCTTTTTCATTATCTGTGCAAACAGGGTTATTCAGCTGCATTTTGGTGGAACTGCACAAATGTACGTATGGAACCGACATATATGTAGAGTGCGAGGTGTGCCAAGTAAAAATTACCGACACCAACCATGCTGCATGCACGCATTGGCATCCACCACAACCAGTGGGATGTGTGGCGCTCTCTGTGGACGGATCTTTCTCGGCAGCAAATCCTCTAACCAAATACTAGTAGCTTATATTGGCAGTTTTCTAGGGAGTACTCTTTTCTGAAAGAAGCACCAATCTATTTTTCTTTATTTGTACACTGTGTCACAACTTTGACCCAAAGGTCCAGAGCTATTTTAGGGTGATTGGCGTAGTACTCAGAGACTGATTGTAAGCATGATTTTCATTAGCTGTCACACTGATTGTAAGCATGAGCAGGTGGAAGATTAGGTTAGTGCGAAGCTTACCTTAAACCCTACCGCCGCTGTTGAAGCGAGGCGAGCGTCGAGGGAACCGTGGAGAACGGCGGGGAAGCGACATCGCGCCATCCGGCCTCCTGCGATGGGAGAATGAATACTCCTGTGGCTCCGGCTGGCTCTGCACCCTCACGAAGGGCACACCATACTCGATCGATTCGTTATCCTCTGGGTGCTCGACCTTCGACCTATACGCCCACCACCTCCGCCTGACTGTCGCCTCGGGCGAATCTGTCTGCTCCATCGCCCATAGGAGATACTCGATGAACTCGAAGGACTGCGGCGTGACTGCCGCCAAGGAGTACATGTACATCGCTGCCCTCATCGTCGCCGTCTCGCTCTTTTGCATACATTGCCACATGGCCCGCACCATCCTTGAAATCTCCCACTCATTGTCAAACCAACTAAGGATCTCCTTCAACCTGGCTAACTTTGCCTGGTCGCCGCCGGCGATCTGCCTGATTCACTGCTGCATCCTCTCCATAGATGTCGTTTTGAGTGGTCCGGTGCTAGCTTTGGAAGATGGGAGGAGAGACGGTGGTCTTGCAATAGAGAAGAGGGAGAGGAGAGGAGGTGGTTTTGGAATGGAGATGATGAAGAGGGGAGGAGGTGGTTTTGCAATGGAGAGAAGATCAGAAGAGGGAGAGGCGAGACGGTGGTTTTGGAATGGAGATGATGGAGAGGAGAGGAGGTGGTTTTGGAATGGAGATGATGGAGAGGATAGGAGGTGGTTTTGCAATGGAGAAGATCAGAAGAGGGAGAGGCGAGACGGTGGTTTTGGAATGGAGATGATGGAGAGGAGAGGAGGTGGTTTTGCAATGGAGAAGAGGGAGAGGAGCGTGCGGTAGCAATTTAGGATTGGGCGAGAGGGCCGGTGCGCTGTGACTGGATCAAAATCAAAATCAATTTACCCTTTAATTAAGAAAGCGACCCCACATTAACTAGTCTCCCTTTTATTCTGGCTCATAATTGACCATGATTTTCGCACATAAAATATATGTTATATGTTGCAAAAATAATATAATTTGAAAGTACATTCAGATACGAACCAAACGATACAATTTTTGGTGACATGCATTCACATTTTGCTTGTCACATACAGTACATGGTCAAACTTTGACCCAAAATACGCAAAACAACAAAAAAATACTTCGAAGACCAGCGCCGCTCTTCCGCTCTTTTCCTCTTAAACCACCGCCGCTCCTCTCCTATTCCAATCTAAATCCAGCGCCGCTCCTCTCCTCTTCCATTTCAAAACCACCGCCCCTCCTCTCCTGTTCCAGTCCAAAACCAGCGTCACTCCTCTCCTGTTCTAATCCAAAACCAGCGCTGCTCCTCTCCTCTTCCATTCAAAAACCACCGCCGGCGAGTGAAGGTGCTGTGGAGAAGTAGATCGATGGAGGAGTACAACCGATACGTGAGGATCGCAGACGGCGACCCTGTGAAGCTAGCTAGGATGTTGGAGATACAGTCTTGGTTTGACAACAAGGACCAACTAGCGGCGATGGCGACATCCATGGCCAAATATCTACAACAGAGCGAAAAGGCGGCGATACTCCCGAAGGGAGTCGCGCCGGAGTACATAGAGTTTCTCCTCTGGGCCATGGAGCAAACAGATTCACCGAATCCGATCGTGAGGGAGCGGTGGTGGGAGTATCGATCCCAGATGGAGCATCCACCAGAGATTGAAGGATCGAGCATCTACAGGGTGCCGTTTGTGAAGGTGTCCTGCCAGAGCGAGCCGGTGGAGTCTTCGTCGACCGAACCCAACTGCAAGAGGAGAAAAGCAGTTGGCCCGACGACGCTTCCCCGCCATCGTCTCCCTCGCCATTCACATTGTCTCACGGGGCGGCTTTCTGCCGCCGAGGAATAGGAGGGGGCTGCCCCCCAGCCCAATATTCGGGCAGGTTGTGAATTGTTAGGAGGAGCTTAGGGTTGTCAGTATTTGCAGGTTGTGAATTGTGTTTTGTGTTGTGTATTTTGAGAGTACTTTCAGATATGAATGTATTTTGAATTTCAGATTTGCAGTATTGAGCATATGAAGAATTTTATGAATTCTAGAGATCTATTTTTAGCACTTAAAAATTGTAGTTTCATAGGAGTATAAAAGTGCAGACGAGAAGAAACTGCAAGTTTTAGTTTCAGATAAGAAACTGCAAGTTCAGTTTCAGATAAGAAACTGCAACTTTCAGAGGCAGAGCATTTATATTAACACGGCCTTTTCAAATAGGGTTAACATCATGTTGGAAGTTTTATTCATGGTCGAAAATGGAACTACGAGCCAGTTAACATCATGTTGATCAACATTCATGCATAGCACATCTTCATATGATGCATAGTCAAAATGCCCACACAATGTCGAGTGTGCGAAACACAGAAAAAACGAGGGACGAAGTTTTGGCAAGTGTTGGACGTGGTTTTAGGCTGCCCCATCTAGGCTTTCATTTTTAACATGTGCAGCCCACGACCTCGGATGGGAGGGCCTGTTTGTATTTTCTTAGGGCCGTCATGTATCGACCGGCCTATGGACCTCCCATCCGAGGTTTTATTTTTGGCAGCCCAATTTATGTATTGTTTTGAAGAAAACACATAGGTCTGTTCTATTTTTCTATATAAAAATAGGAACGCCAGGTACAACTTATGTTTCCTTTCTAACTATATTATATATATTTAAATTATTTCATATGTAATTATATATTATTTTTATTGTCATCATATATTTAACAGATACTTACATATGTAAGAAAACAATATCCCACATCTTATTAACTTATAAAAATAATTTCTTAACAAATAAAATCCTGGATTGTTTTGGCACGAAAATCCTAGTGATTGTGTACAAAAGCTTGGTAAGATTTAAGGACGAATGTAATAATATCACTTATTATTTAAATATATTTATAACAAAATGCTCAACCCTTTTTTATTTTTTGATAACATTGCAGGCCCAACCCAACATTATAATTAGAATCAGCCCAGCAAAATCGTGTATCTAGATAAAGTGCAAACGGCCTGTAATTTTTTAGGAAATAAAATAAATGGGCCGCATGGACACTACATTAATTGTTCACCCAGCCCAGCTAATGGCTGTAATTCAAAAAAAAAGATCAAATTGACTGTAAATTCTACCGCGCAAAAAAAAGATTGTAAATTCTGAAAAAATGGGTTGAATACGTGCCACATTTTTGGAGGCTGAAATGTGGGCCAATAGGTCAAAGCCAACGCAAGTTGTTATCAATTTAGTCAACAAATGATTCTGACATGTTAGCTGTTGGATTTACATCCAACGACCGGCATCCATCTTCAATCTCTCGTCTTCTTCCTCCAGCGCCGCCGGGACCACCTCCTGCCTCCTGCTGCTAGCAGCTCTGCTTAGCACGCTTAGCTATGAAGCGCTACTCCACCGTTGGCCAGGCCATCCCTCCACCCCTCCACACCTCCTGTTCTTCTCCACCGACTGTCGAACCACAACGCACTAGAACCAGTTAACCCTCGTACACCTCTCCGTTTGTGACTCTACTCCCGCGTCTTCCCATCTCCGGCTTGTTGATGTCTGGGGCCTCGCCGTCGTCCACCACCTTGGATGCGCTTGGCGCGGTGTGGTCAACGTGGTCAATGAACGACACCATCGGAAGTAGACTGTGCGTGGAGAGGCTGACAGCTGGGTCCACGGCCGCACACAAGGAAATGCCTCCCTATTACGCGCAAAATAATGATTCCTCCACCTGACATCTGGGACCCACCGGAAGGGCCTCTGTATTTTGCGAAAAAAACGTGCCCCCCGCTGACTTGTCGGACCCACCAGCTATCTTCGCACGCAAGGAAGTGCCTCCTTATTACGCACAAAAAAATGAATACTCCCCCTGCCAGCTGGAACCCAGCATACTGGGAGGCTGACTTGTGGGCCTACCAAGTTGATGGGGATGGAGGACTTTGTCAACTTAGTCAATATGAACGATTCTAGCTCCTGTTACCGTATGATGTTCATCCAACGGTTGTAGTGCTTCTTCAATCTCTGGTCTTCTTGCTCCAGCCGCCCAAACCAGCACCGGTCGTGCCGCGTGCTCCTGCCTCCCGTGGCCGGCTATGATGCCGCGGAGACCTCACCGCCCCCTACTACTCCCACCGCTGGCCAGGCCATCCCTCTACTCACCCACACCCCCTGTTATTTTGCGGCGACAGCAGCCTCACACCACAGCCGAACCAGTGAACCCTCGTACTCCTCTTCGCGTGGGCATCCACTACTGCGTCTTCCCCGGCTCCGAGTCGTCCCCTTCCTAGGCCTCACCGTCGTCCACCGTTGTGGTGCTCTCGGCGCGGCATGGTCAAGGAACGACTTCCATCGGACGTGGACTGTACGTGGAGAGGCTGACAGCTGGGTCCACGGCCGCAGCAAGGAAGTGCCTCCTTATTACATGGAAAATAATGATTCCTCCACCTAACAGCGGGGACCCACCGGACGGGCCACCGTATTTCACGAAATAAAGTTTCCCCCTGACTGCTGGGACCCACCAGCTACATCTTCGCACACAAGGAAGTGCGTCCGGGCAAAAAAACGATTCGCCCCCCTGACTGTTGGGACCCACCAGCTACATCTTCGCACGCAAGGTAGTGCGTCCGGGCAAAAAAAACGATTCGCCCCCCTGACTGCTGGGACCCACCAGCTACATCGTCGCACGCAAAGGAAGTGCCTCCGGGCAAAAAAAATGATTCGCCCCTCTGACTGCTGGGACCCACCAGCTACATTTTCGCACGCAAGGAACTGCCTGACAGTCGTGACCCACCTGGTCGAAGCGTACGTAGCGTTGTCATTCTGGTCGCGAACGTGTATGTATATATATACTGGTCGATGTAGAGGCGCGCACATGTCGTGGTAGAGGCGCGTACGTGTCGTAGTAGAGGCGCGCATGTAGCATGTACATGTACGTACATCGGCCAGGGTGCAAGAAAGAAAATACGGCCACGTACGTACGTACGGGCGGGGTCCCGAACGCCTACTCGCACATACGTACATGGCTGGGTCAGAACACAGAAACAGAGTCGTCGTCGTGTTCATGGGGAGGCAACGAAATGCGTCGTGTTTATGGGGAGGCAACAGAATGCGTCGTGTTCATCGGGAGGCAACAGAACGCGTGGGAGCCAACCGGCTTGGACGGAACAGGCGATGGAAACGAGGCCTGGCGTACCACGGAACGGAGGAAACGGCCTTGTGTTTGACCGGCCATGTTCGGAACGGGGTCCTGTTGATCGGGAGGGGTGTGGCGTACCGCAAAATGGAGGAAACGGAGGAAACGGACCTCCTACGGTCGAAACGGGGGTCCTGTTGATCGGGAGGGGTGTGGCATACCGCAAAACAGATGAAACGGACCTCCTACGGTCGAAACGGGGGTCCTGTTGATCGGGAGGGGTGTGGTGTACCGCAAAACGGAGGAAACCGACCTCCTACGGTCGAAACAGGGGTCCTGTTCATTGGAGGGGTGTGGTGTACCGCAAAACAGTGGAAACGGACCTCCTACGGTCGAAACGGGGGTCCTGTTCATCGGGAGGGGTGTGGCATACCGCAAAACGGGACTCCACGGGATACTGTTCATCTCCACCGTCGACCTCCTCCAGCCTCCACGGGCTCCTGTTCATCCAGCCTCCACCGCACGCTACTCCACCGGCTACTGTTCAACCACCCCTCCACGGGCACCCCTCCACCGTCTACTGTTCATCCAACCCTCCACACCACGGGGTCCTGTTCAACCACCTCTCCACGGCCACCCCTCCACCGTCTACTGTTCATCCAGTCCTCCACACCACGGGGTCCTGTTCATCCAGAGGCAACGCCACCGCTCATTGTTCATCCAACCCCCCCCCCCCCAACGCTCACTGTTCATCCAATCGATCGGCTTCAGTTAGCAGCAGTAGCGAAGGAATCACTCCATCGGGTTCAGTTAACAGCCATCGATCGATCGCTCGGGTTCAGTAACGTGTAGCCTGCAGTGCAATCGCTCGGGTTCAGTTAGAGCCCAACGCCTCGCTCGGGTTCAGTTAGAGCCAACGCCTCGCACACACGCGCGTACGTGTACGAGAGAAACGCGCATCGCTCCGCCCCCGACCTCCCACCGTAACCGGCAACTCTCTAAAATTTTCCTCCCCCTCGCTTCTACCATGGTTTTTGTCGTCATGGACGGCCCAAAGAATGTCATGCAGCTGCGTCTCCGGCCCGCCTAGGACAAAAAGCCCATTTTTTGTCATGATTTTTTGTCATAGAAGTAGGAGCCCACCACATCTATGATGATACCGGATTTTGTCACAATTATCGTCATAGAAGTGTCATATGTATGACAGAAAAAAAATTGTTCGACCCAAAATGTCACGGATGTGTCTTTTTTTGTAGTGTAGGGTTACCCCCCGTGTCGCCAGAGGAGGCCTACGCGGGGCGAGGCGAGGAGGGGGGCGAGGGTTTTCAATCAGCACTAACTTGTGCCACGGACATGCGGTGTTGAAAGTTGTGAACAGATTGATTGATGTTGTTGTATCCCATAGCATTACTATATAACCCTACTACCATGTTGACCTTGGTCGCATTATAGGCTTCCTCAAACTGGCATGAGTACCAACACATGCAATCTCTACTATCTAAAAGAAAAGGAACATTCAGTATCCCCTCTTACGTCGTTCTTCGTACCCCACTTCATCCGCCTCTCCCTCTTTCACGCGAGCATTAGGTTTTCCTGATCCCGTTTTTTCTCTCCGGGAAAAAAAATCTCAAACATCAAGGGATGTCTCCTTAGTTTTTTCCACCAACTTGCCCTAACACCTCGCTCACAGTCGTCGCCGCCACCACCATGAGAGACATCGCCCACCTGCTCTGGTTCTCCCGCTCCTCACCGCGCGATCCAATGCCAATGAGGATGACTGTCCTACAATCCAGTTGAGGCAGTCCTGGATTAAGGGGTCCTCGGATAGCCGGACTATATACATATGCCGGACTGTTGGACTATGAAGATACAAGATAGAAGACTTCGTCCTGTGTCCGGATGGGACTCTCCTTTGCGTGGGAGGCAAGCTTGGCAGTTAGGATATGAAGATTCCTTTCTCTGTAACCGATTTTGTGTAACCCTAGCCCCCTCCGGTGTCTATATAAACCGGAGGGTTTAGTCCGTAGGACAACAACAATCATAACCATAGTCTAGCTTCTAGGGTTTAGACTCTACGATCTCGTGGTAGATCAACTCTTGTAATACTCATATCATCAAGGTCAATCAAGCAGGAAGTAGGGTATTACCTCCATCAAGAGGGCCCGAACCTGGGTAAACATTGTGTCCCCCGCCTCCTGTTACCATTAGCCTTAGACGCACAGTTCGGGACCCCCTACCCGAGATCCGCCGGTTTTGACACCCACATTGGTGCTTTCATTGAGAGTTCCACCATGTCGTCACCATTAGGCTTGATGGATCCTCCAATCATCTACAATAACACAGTCCAGGGTGAAGTATTTCTCCCCGGACAGATCTTCGTATTCGGCGGCTTCGCAATGCAGGCCAACTCGCTTGGCCATCTGGAGCAGATCGACAGCTATGCCCCTGGCCATCAGGTCAGGTTTGGAAGCTTTAACTACACCGCTGACATCCGTGAAGACTTTATCTTTGACGGATTCGAGCCCATAACAGTCGCGCCCTGCCACCATGATGAACATGACCTAAATCTGTCATCGGACTGTGCGCAGGAGATCGCGCCTGTAACCGCACTGGCCCTAGATCCAGAGCAGAGTACGCCATCTGAGAGCAGGAGGCTCAACCTCGCCACGGAAGCCGCAGACTCAGCGGTGTTAGAGCCGAACACGGATCTGACCTCCAATGAGGCCGGTGTCATCGGAACCTCAGACTCATCTCTGGTTACAGGCTCCGAACCGCGTGAACCCGCACCCATCGAATCTGGCTGGGCGCCGATCTTAGAGTTCATCTCCGCGGACATCTTCCAACACTCACCCCTAGGCAACGTGTTAAACTCATTAAAGTCTCTCTCCTTGTCAGAAGATTCCTGGCCGAACTATGTCCGGCTTGAGTGGGAAGCGGACGACGAAGAACTTCTTTGCCCACCCACCACCCACTTGATAGCCACTATCAATGATTTGACCGACATGCTTGATTTCGATTCCGAAGACATCGACGGTATGGACGATGATGCCGGAGAGGAACAGGAACCACCGCCCACAGGGCGCTGGACAGCCACCTCCTGATACGATATATACATGGTGGATACACCCAAAGAAGACAATGGCGATGACATAAAAGATGCCATTGATGATAAACTTCCTGAGAAGCAGTCTAAGCGCCGCCGTCGGTGGTGCCACTCTAAACCACGCCATGGTAAAGAAAGAAATACCGGCACAAGAGAGAATAGCACTCCGGACGATGCCGAAGACAATGAGGACCCCGCCAAGCCAAGTCTCGGACAGGCTGAATGGGAAGATGGGCAAGTCAGCCCCGATGAACACGCCGTGAATGACGACTCGGAGGATAGAAACTACATGCCTCTCTCCGAGGATGAGGTGAGACTCGGCGATGAAGAATTTATCGTGCCAAAGGATCCCGTCGAACAAGAGCGTTTTAAATGTTGCCTTATAGCCACGACAAAGAGCTTGAAGAAGAAGCAGCAGCTGCTTCAAACTAATCAAGATCTGCTCACTGATAGATGGGCTGAGGTCCTGGCAGCCGAGGCATTTAGACTCGAACGCCCAAGCAAAAATTACCTGAAGTGCAAATTGCTACCTCAATTCGACGACGAGGTGCTGGAACCAGCACTGCCAGCACATAATGCGGCTGACCGACCACCGCGTGGTCGAGAAAAAGCGACAATTCAGCTCGAACACTAGCCGGCACCACGTCGCCGAACAAATAAAAACACAACAACTAGGGGATACACACATGACCTGCGGTACGACTTGGAGAACAGAGCAGGCCAGACCAGATCGATCTACGGATTGCGGGGGTGCACCCCAATGCGCAACAACGACCACCACGCCGGTTATAATAAATACACACCTGTCCAGGCCGAATACCACAGACCGACTCCATCTGAGCTGCTCGCGACGTAGCCCTACATAGAGGCGCCGCACACCCCCTGTGCTTCACCGATGAAGTAATGGAACATGAATTCCCAGAAGGGTTCAAACCCGTAAACATGGAATCATATGATGGAACAATAGACCCTGCGGTATGGATCGAGGACTTCCTTCTCCATATACATATGGCCCGCGGTGATGATCTCCATGCCATCAAATACCTCCCGCTAAAACTCAAGGGACCAGCTCGGCACTGGTTGAACAGTCTTCCTGAAAACTCCATCGGCAGTTGGGAGAACCTGGAAGACGCATTCCTTGACAACTTCCAAGGCACTTATGTCCGACCTTCGGATGCCGATGACTTAAGTCATATAATCCAACAGCCCGGAGAGTCAGCCAGGAAATTCTAGACTCGGTTCTTAACTAAAAAGAACCAAATCATCGACTATCCGGATGCTGAAGCCCTAGCGGCCTTTAAGCATAACATCCGCGACGAGTGGCTCGCCAGACACCTCGGCAAAGAGAAGCCAAAGTCCATGGCAGACCTTATGACGCTTATGACCCGCTTTTGCGCGGGCGGGGATAGCTGGCTAGCTCGTTGCAACAGCACCTCAAGTAAACATGGCACTTTCGAAGCTAGAGACAGTAACGGCAAGCCCCGACGCAGTAAAAACAAACGACGAAATAATGGCGATAACCCTAAAGAAACATCCGTCAATGTCGGATTCAGTGGCTCCAAGTCCGGTCAACGGAAAAAGGCATTCAATAGAAACAACCCGGGCCCGTCCAGCCTGGACCGCATACTCGATCGTCCATGCCAAATCCACAGCACCGCTGATAAACTAGCCAATCATACCAATAGAGAATGTTGGGTCTTTAACCAAATCCACAGCACCGCTGATAAACTAGCCAATCATACCAATAGAGAATGTTGGGTCTTTAAACAGGCCGGCAAGTTAAACGCCAAAAACAGAGAAAAGGGATTGCAAAGCGATGACGATGAGGAGCCCCAGCCACCGAACACAGGGGGACAGAAGAAGTTTCCTCCTCAAGTGAAAACGGTGAATATGATATATGTTACCCATATCCCCAAAAGGGAGCGGAAGCGCGCACTAAGGGTCTACGCGATGGAGCTAGTCGCCCCAAAATACAACCCGTGGTCCTCCTATCCGATCACTTTCGACTGAAGGGACCATCCGACTAGTATCCGTTATGGCGGTTCAGCCGCACTGGTGCTAGACCCTATTATTGACGGGTTCCACCTCACACGTGTCCTCATGGACGGCGGTAGCAACTTGAACCTGCTCTATCGGGATACAGTGCGCAAAATGGGTATTGATTCCTCAAGGATCAAGCCCACAAAAACCACCTTTAAAGGTGTCATACCAGGTGTAGAAGCCTGTTGTACGGGCTCAATCACACTGGAAGTGGTCTTCGGATCCCCGGATAATTTTTGAAGCGAAGAATTAATCTTCGACATTGTCCCCTTCCACAGTGGTTATCATGCACTGCTCGGGTGAACCGCATTTGCTCATTTCAACGCGGTGCCGCACTATGCATATCTTAAGCTCAAGATGCCTGGTCCTCGCGGTGTCATAACAGTCAATGGAAATACGGAGCGCTCCCTCCGTATTGAGGAGCACACCGGGGCCCTCGCAGCAGAAGTACAGAATAGCCTTCTTAGGCAAAACCTCAATTCGGCAATAAGGCCCCCGGACACCGTTAAGCGAGTCCGAGCTACTCTACAAAAGGACCGTCCGGCTCGTTCAGAGCTTAGCTAGCAATTCAGCCTCCGTCCTAGCCCCAAGAAGGCGGTGAAATTCGTGCCGCGCGTACACAACTACGCACTTAAAATACCATGGGCACAGACGGAGGCACAGCTGGACCGCGGTCCACGACGCGACTCAACCGCGCCTGGATCTGCATACCTTCCCTTTTTCTCTTTCTTTCAGGTTTTTTCTCTTCTCGAGGCCTTTTCGGATAAACCTGCTCATTGGACCCGTAGCGGGACGGATACACCAAGAAGGCTAGGGGCTTGGGCGTACAAGGGAATACCCAGGTGGTCTCTGCTAATGATCTTCATACCTATTTTAAATACCCGCACGCAGCTCGCTCTTGGTCATGGCATGTTAAAATAGCCTTATTTGCTTATTGCACTAGTTGTACACATACGCTTTGACGTATTAATCAAATTGCAACAAAAAATAATTGGCAGTGTTTGCTTATTACCTGATTTTTCCTTGTCTAGTTATTTTTTTAATTGCACCCATACATTCTGGTATGCTTTAATTCGCCAGGGGCTTCATCGTACCCCATAACACAGCAAGAAAGTCCGAACACTTTTACAGTACAGTTCAGCACCCCGAACTTATAGCATTATATGCATTGGCTCCAAATCATGTCTTTGGTCAATAGTTGGGTTGCCTGGCTCCTGTGCTTGCTACCCTACATTCCGCTATATCAGCTAGGGTAGTAAAGGGAGAACTACTGGGATTGTGTCCCGGTTCTTCCGGACGAGCACCTCAGTAGAGAAAGCCGAAAACTGACTGTCATGATGCGGCGAGAGCTGGTCAGCTGTTCGAGAGGTCACAAAATCCTTAACGATTTCTTCTGCATTATGCGATAACTAATGCATTGTGCGACGGGTCGGTTTTTATCCGATCAAGTGTTTTATAATGCCCCAAGTTCGGTCTTCCAGACACTAGGGGCTGCGCCTACCTTTCCTTTGTCAAACTCCTATGGCTAAGTGAGGGTGATAAAGCCTTATAGTACGATTGCCTGGTTTGTCGCGCTAAACACCTCCTTCAAGGACCAAAAATCTGGAGTAAAGAGTGTTTAGATTTATCCCGAACACCCCCGTACTTCCTACATGGGGGCAAAAGCCGACGATTGGCCAACCCTCGGCATTAATTTAAAAACAGCCGCATAGGAGGTAATAATTCGAATAACAAGCATTATTTTACATCACGATCTTGTTTCATATTACAGCATAGGGTAACATGCATACACTCATGGGAATATAATATCCTTGGCACATTGCTGCGCCACAAGGCGGGTTCCCTCTAGGACACTGTCATAATATAGCTCGGGCTTGCGGTGCCCTTTCCCTTCGGGCGGTCCTTCGGTCATCAGCTTCACAGCATCCATCTTCGCCCAATGCACCTTGGCGCGGGCAAAGGCCATTCGCGCACCTTCGATGCAGACCGACCGCTTGATGGCGTCAAGCCGAGGGCAGGCACTAACCAACCACTTCATGACTCCGAAGTAGCTACTGGGAATCGCTTCGGCAGTCCATAGTCGGATAATCAAATCCTTGATGGCTAGTTCGGCCGCCCTATGCAGCTCGACCAGCTGCTTAAGCTGATCGGTAAAGGGCACGGGGTGTTCTGGCGCAAAGTATTGCGACCAGAACAGTTTCTTCACAGAGTTCCCCTCTTCGGCTTGATAGAATTGTTCAGCGTCAGCCACGCTGCGCGGCAGATCCGCAAACACCCCTGGAGAACTCCGAATCCGAGTCAGTAAACGAAATCTTTCCTTCGCATATCTGCTCTGCATAATAAAGGCCTTACCCGCTGCGATCTTTTGGGCCTCCTAGATTTCCTAGAGGGCGCCCTGGGCTTCCGCCCGGGCATCATGTGCGGATTGGCGAGCCTTGGTGAGTTCGGAATCTTGATCCTTTATACTCTGCTCCAAGGTCACACACTTCTTTATGGCTTCTTGGAGTTCTTGTTGAACTTCAATGACCCGGGCCTCGTGGTTTTCACGAGCGGCCTGCTCCTTGGCCGCCTTATTCTCGGCCTCAGCGACCGCCTTCTTAAGAGCCTCGACTTCGGTCGCCGCTCCTAATACATATCATGACATTTTAGAGTCAAAATACCTATCCACTTGTATTCAAATACAAACAAAGTTATCCCATACCTCGGTTATCTTCCATTTGCCTTTTTACTTGGCCGAGCTCCTTCGCAGCCCACTCCAGACTCTGCTTCAGTCCGGAGACCTCCGCAGTATGAGAGGTTGCAGTCACTAACGACGCCTGATCATTCACATAGGTATTCCCTAATTAGTCTCCTGCGAAATATATTTGTTCCTCTGTCCGCCTTTCTTTCTGAAACACCGAACAGTGTATCAGGGGCTACTATCTATATTATGACATTCTCTAACTTACCTCAAAGCCTGTTAAAAGGTTGGTGCAAGCTTCGGTCAGCCCGCTTTTGGCGAGCTGGACCTTCTCAATCACTGCACCCATAAGGGTACGATGCTCTTCGACAATGGAAGCGCTTTGCAGCGCTTCCAATAAAGTATCTGACACCTCTGAATGGACTGAGGTCACCGGTGGACTAGGCGCACCGCCTTTTGTTGAAGAAGGCTGCCATCCTGATTCCGGAGCCGTATTGGTCTCCGGAGTTGCCTCTGGCTGGGGGCCGAATTCAGGACGGCCTCCGCCTTCAGCATCCATGGGGGTCTGCTCCCCCGTGTTTCCGGTTGACAGGGTTTGACCCCCTGGTGCCGCCCCGGCGGTCTCCTGAGCTTCGCCCTGGTTCAGGCCCCTTTGGGATGACTCCTCGGTGTTGTCCGCGCCTTCGGGAGAGGAGGCCGTCGGGAGGGTCTCGCTGTCCATCGCATCCGGGGCCAGCGATTCTTCCGACGAGGATCGCTCGATTTCGGACCCGGCCGGACTGCAGAATATGTGCCTCAATACATTAATGTTATACAAAAGTGAGACTAGATATATGGATGTGTTCAAGTTTCTTTGTACTCACGATTTGGCCAGGGGCTTGACCCTGGGTTCCCACTTGGGCCTGTTGTCGGCGGCTGTGGTAGGCTCGTCCGGAAGGGATGCTTTCCCCTTCTTAGACGTATCGGCCTCCAAACATGTGGAGGCCATCCTCTTCTTTCTCCCCTTCGCAGGGGGGACTGGCTTTCCTCCTCTTCTTCTTCCTCTTCATCGTCCTTTTAGGCGGAGGAGTGGGCCTCAGTGTCTTCGGACATCACGTCCGAAGTACCCTTGCGATGAAGCCCGCCCCTGGTATCCTTGGCCTCCTTCTTGGCCTTCTTCTTCGGCGCCTTATATGGCGCCAGGACCAGCATCTTCATTAGAAGTGGGCCGGCTTGTTCCTCAGGCAGCGGAGCCGAACAATAGATCCGCTCTGCCTTCTTCGTCCAGCCCTGGGAGAATCGTTAGGGAAATATTAGGTGTTTTCCCCATGGTATGCAAATAAAGGATACACCCTGAAAACATATAAAGACTTACCGAACTTGCGGGGCGGGTAAATTTGTGCCCACGATCCTCCGTGGTGTCCGGCCACGACTTGCCAAACTTGAAAAGCACCTTCCAGATGTCTTTGTGCATCGTGCCGAAGAACTCCAGCAGGGTTTGGTGCTTGGCCGGATCAAACTCCAATAGATGGCAAGCCCGGCGTTGGCAGGGAATGATCCAGCAAACTAGCATCACCTGTACCACATCGACAAGTTTGATATTCGTGTCCTCCATTCTCTTGATACGCGCTTGGAGCGGCATCAGCTCGTCTGACGTAGACCAGTCTAGGCCCTTTTCGGGCTAGGACATGAGCCGCAGTGGGGCTCCAGATCAGAATTCGGGGGCAGCAACCCATTTGGTGCCTCGCGGCTCAGTAACATAGAACCATTGTTGCTGCCAACCTTTGATGGACTCGTTGAATTTACCTGATGGCCATTTGACATTGGGCATCTTGCTCACCATGGCTCCTCCACACTCGGCATGTTCGCCGCCTACCACCTTTGGCTTCACGTTGAAAACCTTTAGCCACAGTCCGAAGTGTGGCGGGATGCAGAGGAAGGCCTCGCACACGACGATGAATGTCGAGATGTTGAGGAAGGAGTTGGGGGATAGGTCATGGAAATCTATCCCATAGTAGTACATAAGGCAGCGAACGAATGGGTGGAGGGGGAACCCAGCCCACGGACAAAGTGAGGGAGGAACACAACCCTCTCATGGGGTTCCGGAGTGGGGACGATTTGTCCCACCGCCGGGAGATGATGTGCGATCTTCTTGGCTAGGTATCCGGCCTCCCGAAGTTTCTTGATATCCTTCTCCTTGACGGAGGAGGCCATCCACTTGCCTTGCACTCTGGATCCAGACATAGTTGGGGTGCTTTTTGGGCAGAAGAGATGGGTGCTTGGGGGCTGGAGCTCGAGAATGGATGAGCAGAGGAAGAAGAGGGCGTGGGTGAAAGGGGGGAATCCTTATCCCTTTATAAAGGTAGTGAAAATCATGCGCCTCCCAGCTCGCCCTAAAACTCGCTTACTTCCCAAGCGCCATGCTGGTGGCACGGTTACGTTACCCATGGCCGTATTGATGAGAATCCCGTGATAAGGGGACACGATATCTGCTTTGACAAGACGTACCAATGAAACCACGCCTCGGAATACGGAGGGGCAGGATAAAAATGGTTCGAATAAAAGCCGGGCCGTGGCATGATGTCATGCTATGTGTTGTCAGCAGATTGGACTCGTGGGATATTGTACTCTCTACTGTGGTATGTGGAATTTGTTTTGTAGAGCGGGACACAATTCTTATGTTCAAGATCTACTTTGAAGTATTCGGAGAAGGAACCCGCCTTGCAATGCCGAAGACAATTTGCGCGCCGGACTCGTCGTCATTGAAGCCTGGTTCAGGGGCTACTGAGGGAGTCCTGGATTAAGGGGTCCTCGGACAGCCGGACTATATACATATGCCGGACTGTTGGACTATGAAGATACAAGATAGAAGACTTCGTCCCGTGTCCGGATGGGACTCTCCTTTGCATGGAAGGCAAGCTTGACGGTTAGGATATGAAGATTCCTTTCTCTGTAACCGATTTTGTGTAACCCTAGCCCCCACCGGTGTCTATATAAACCGGAGGGTTTAGTCCATAGGACAACAACAATCATAACCATATGCTAGCTTCTAGGGTTTAGACTCTACGATCTCGTGGTAGATCAACTCTTGTAATACTCATATCATTAAGGTCAATCAGGTAGGAAGTAGGGTATTACCTCCATCAAGAGGGCCCGAACCTGGGTAAACATTGTGTCCCCCGCCTCCTGTTACCATTAGCCTTAGACGCACAGTTCGGGACCCCCTACCCGAGATCCGCCGGCTTTGACACCGACACCAGTCGCGGTTGCACGGAACCTCGCCGGCACAGGACAGGAAGCGGATTGGTCACAAGACAAGCAAGAACCATAGGTTAGCCATCGGAGATCTCGGCATCGCAAACCGGATGCCGCCCCGCCGCGCAGTCCAAATGAGTTACGGATGGTGGCCACCATAGCGTCGTCCTTCTCCCCCATGCCATCCTTCTCCAACGCTGCTCCTGCGGGCCGGGATGCCGCTCCACGATGCGACATCCAAGCAGATCATGGCTACCACCACCACCACGCCGTCCTTCTCCGCTCTACCATCCTTCTCCGGTGTCCCTCCTGATGCCAGTCCACAACAGAAGCCCAAGCAGCTCATGGCCTGCTGCCGTCACCACAACATTGTTCTTCTCCTCCGATTTGCCCTCATAGCGGCGGTCGTTTCTGTTGCCCACTTCAGCATTATGTGCTTTGTACCATGGATTGGAGACGATGAGAAACTGGACTTCTCGAAGGTATCCATCATGCTTGATAGGTCGCATCACAGGCTCTCATGCCGCCTACTGCTGATGTTCTATCTGTTTTCATCTCATGGTTCTCTTCTTCAGTCCATTGAGTCAAGTTAGACTTAACTCAACGGACGGAAGGTGCTAAACACGGCTACAAGGATTGTTGTTGATTTTCTGCATTAGAATCCATTAGATTGTTGACCGAAATCTAATGATCTGTTTACCCGGTTGCAAGGATTGTTGTTTATTTTCTACATAAACACGGCTATAGTGTCGCTGATAACAAGGATTTGTTGCTAAATAACGCGCTTGCAATTTCCATTTGCTGATATACATATCATTTGTAACTCATGTGAGGCCCATCTACACAGCATAAATACCCGTTTGTTCACACAGTAGCAAACAAGATTAGCCGGTCTGGATTGCAGCTAATTACAAAAAAGATAGAGCTTGGGAAGCTTCTTCGCTAGGAAATGTTGGGCGATATTTTTCCAGGAAGCACTCATGGTGACTGCATGATGCTTGGCCTTGGTAACATGGTAAGCTGCTTGTATTCATTTTTCATATATGCAAATATGATTTTGTGATTCTTGTACTACGGTCTACCACTGATCTAAATATGATTTCTTACACTCATCCTTCCAGAAAACGCTTTGCTCACGTCGCTCTCCCCTTAGGGCGACTCGGGCGACTCCCAGAAACCTAGCCGCCGCCGCCAAGAACTCCCTCCTGCTATCCCTCCGCCGCTGCTGGGGGACGCCAAAATTACTCATGATGATAGGTTCAAAGTAAGCAAAGAAGCAAACAAGAAAAAGGCAACAAAAAATATTTTTGTATTTTTCTGAAAAAAATTAGAAGTGGTGGACATGAAAACGAAAGGCAAATGGCAAATAATGTAAAGAGATGAGAGTTTATGATGGGTACTTGGTAGGCTTGATGTAAATCTTCCCCGGCAATGGCGCCAGAAATTGTTCCTGCTACTTCTTGAGCTTGTGTTGGTTTTTCCCTTGAAGAGGAAAGGGTGATGCAGCAAAGTAGAGATAAGTATTTACCTCAGTTGAGAACCAATGTATCAATCCAGTAGGAGGAACACACAAGTCACCCAATGGTTGCACCTACACAAACAAACAAATACTTGCACCCAACGCAATAAAATAGTTGTCAATCCATTCACGGTTACTTGCAAGGATGAGATATGATAGTGATAGATATAAAAGATAAGTAAAAGTGAAAAATAAAATAAAAGTAAATAAATTGCAACAAAGTATTTTTGTGTTTTTGATTTTGTACATCTGAAAATAATATGATAAAAACAGACCCCGAGGCCATAGTTTTGACTAGAGGCTTCTCTCTTGAAAGAAAGCATACGGTGGGTAAATAAATTACTGTTGAGCAATTGATAGAAAAGCGCATAGTTATGACAATATCTAAGGCGATGATCATGAATATAGGCATCACGTCCGTGACAACTAGACAGACTTCTGCCTGCATCTACTACTATTACTCCACACATCGACCGCTATCCAGCATGCATCTAGTGTATTAAGTTAACAAGAACGGAGTAATGCCTTAAGCAAAATGACATGATGTAGAGGGATATATCCAATCAATATGAACAAACCCCATCTTTTTATCCTTAATGGCAACAATAAAAATACGTATCATGTCCCTTTCTGTCACTGGGAATAAGCACCGCAATACTGAACCCATTACAAAGCACTTCTCCCATGGCAAGAAAAATCAATCTAGTTGGCCAAACCAAATCAATAGATCGGGGAGAAATACAAAGCTATCTTAATCATGCATAGAAGAGTTCAGAGAAGACTCAAATAATATTCATAGATAATCTGATCATAAATCCCACAATTCATCGGGTCTCAACAAACGCACCGCAAAAAAAGATTGCATCGAATGGATCTCCAAGAACATCGAGGAGAACATTGTATTGAAGATCAAAGAGAGAGAAGAAGCCATTTAGCTAGTAGCTATGGACATGTAGGTTTGTGGTAAATTACTCACACATCATCGGTAGGGTAGCAAGGTTGATGTAGAAGCCCTCCGTGATCAAAGCCCCCTCCGGCAGAGTACCGGAAAAGGTCCCCAAATGGGATCTCACAAAGACAAAAACTTGCGGCGGCGGAAAAGTATTTTTGGTGTGCCCGCTTGTCTACGAGGAATATTTGGGTATTTATAGAAGAAGAATTAGGGTCAGATGAGTAACAGGGGTGTAGCGACCCAACCTCAAACGGTCAAGCCTCTATGTATCTGTGCCATCCCTGGATCAATATGCTGGCACACACAGTACGTCAATGTATATATCAAAGTGCAATCACATGTAAAAAATAACGTAAAACAATCAATTGGGTGTGGAGTCCCATCAACGCCATCGGCAAGTTGAGTGTAGACTATAACCCTGTACCGTACTCTTACTCATCGGAAGAAAGTATCTGCAACATGATACGTTGCAGCCGTGTAGGTCAGTACATTGAATGCACCGACAAGATCACAATATGAGAAAACAGATGATAAAACTATAATGTATGCAATATGGCTTTGTATGGCTATGTGTCTGAGTTTTGTTTGCGTAAAAGCTGGTTTATTTTCCCGACAACAAAGGAATATCAAGAGTCTGTACTACGGAGTTTTCTATCATGACATGGTTCTGCCAACTGATGTCTCATAGCCCAAATCATCATAAGTTGCCCACAATTAAGTTACCAGTCCAATGTTGAGAGTTCCGAGATAGATCCAAGTCCAGATACTCAAATTGTCCGTAACCTGGGACACGGCTAATTGATTAGGTTTTAACCCTCTATAGAGGTTTGTACACTTTAACCGCAAGATTCGATCCCTCTTTTTACGTTCTCGCACTTCAGGGTGTTTGAGAACAAGATGACCGAAACATGGTCTTCCGAAGTGTTCCCCTGACCACTGTCCGGTGCTCATCCAATCCTATTGTAGTTCTACATCTGCTAGCACTGTCCCAGCCAGAGTCACAACTAAGGTCAACCAAGCCAAAGCCCATAGTAACTTGCGCTTGCACAGGTAAGCTTTCGGGCATGAAGTATTCTTCCGTCTCTTTGAGTCTGGGTGAAGCTTTCCGCAAGATGTCATGGCGCTTCTCCATGCATCCCGGCCATCCACTGGTTTCTCCAGTGTGCCCATCAACCGTCCTTCACCCAGTAGTGTGTGAATTCTTGTCTTAAGTCTCAAAATCTTGAAGTCCTGAAGATGCAGTCCTTGCCGATGCCATCATGAAGTTGTCGTCATTGGTATAGAGTCCTCCATTCTCACACCACTCCCGAGCACTCATACCAACCCCGTATACTATAGTGTAGCATTGAAACTAAACAATGTCCCGGGCTTGATAATAGGGAGATGGGTACCTACCTCATGCATTTCTACTCAACTACAAGATTCAATAACACTACTGGAGGATTGTTGCAAAGATGACACTAAATGCAATAAAAACATAGGTATGAAAAGCATGGTCAAAGTGAACTTGCCTGGTATTACTTGATGAAGATTATATCGCTCTTAGAGAAATCCTAATATTACTATTCGTCACTCTCCAAAGAAAAAACTGTAACATTCAAAGAAAATCACAAATAAATAACCAACACTCAAATAACAGTTATGTCAGATTTCGGGTTCCGGCAGACCCTTAAGGTTCGAACTCTGGGGTGCACGCGGAGATCACACCTACTGCCTACCCGTGTTTCGTCGCCTCGCAAGGATCTAAACTACACGAAGAGCAGCACAAGGGACACGGGGTTTATACTGGTTCAGGCCACCATTGTGGTGTAATAGCCTACTCCAGTGTGTGGTGTGGTGGATTGCCTCAGGGGGCTGATGATGAATAATACAGGGGAAGAACAACCTCGCGAGGGTCTGTTCTTGGCTGGTGCGATGAACTGCTAGGGTGAGTTCGGTCGCTTCTCTCTCTCTCTCTCTCTTTCTCTCTCTTGCTGATCTCTAGATGCCTCTACCCTGTGGGTGGCTAGTCCTATTTATAGATGGAGGCCCTGGTCCTCTTCCCAAAAATTGAGCGGGAAGGGCGCCAACAATTGGCCATTTTGAAGGGGAACATCTAGTACACTTATCCTGACTAAAGTCGGTCCTCGCCTGCCAAAGACCCTGACGGTGACGCCGGCTTGGGCTCCACGATGACCTTCATCCTGTTGTCCTGCTGGTCTTGGTCTTGTTGCACCGAAATGGTTGCCTTTGCTTGATACTCTTGCCTGCGCTTGCCCCCTTTGCACCAAAGAGGAAACAAGGACTCTGCGCAGGCCGGCACCCGCTTGGAGCCCGCCTGGCCTCGGTCGTCATGGCTTGCGTCGTGGGCACCTCGTGAGGTACCCCGCCTTGATCTCTCCGCCTCCTCGCGAGCCAGCCTGACGAGGTCGTGCCCGAGGAAGCCTCCTGTCGTCCGCCCCGCGAGGCTTGGCCCCTCGCGAGGGTCTTGAACGTGTGTTGATGAAGATGGGCCGTACTGGGCCACTCCCTGAGCCACGCTGCAGGCCGCAGGCAAGCAAGTCTGGGTACCCCCGTTCCCAGAACGCCGACAGTAGCCCCCGGGCCCAAGGCGCGTCTGGACTTGGCTTAGCAGAGAAGCGAAGGGGCAAGTGCGAAGCGCCGCGGGCCCCATCAGCCTGTGGCCTTGGGCACCGCGTGGCGATTGATTGGACGTGGGCGTCCTGGCTCCCCCACGACGCCTCGGCAACTGCACGAATTGACAAGAGAGCGGTACTCATCCAGTCTTACCTTCTTTGCCTTCTCCAGTCATTGCCCAGATCCCCTTTCTCCTTCCTACCCTCCTTGCTTCCGAAATCCCCAGATCTACTCCAACCCTGCATCTTAGCAAGGCATGGCGCCTCACCAGACCCCGGCCGGAGCATGGTACTCGCCCGCTCTGGATCCTCCGAATGTGTCAGAGAAGAACCTTGCTCAGACGCGCCAGATGATGGCGGCACAAGGCAACGACGGAGCGGCCGTGCTCAAGGTTGGTTCCGCCCTTCGCGAGGACAAAGGAAGCACCTTCTACCCGCTCTTCGTGAGCGCCATCGCCGCTGGTCTGGTGCCCCCCTTTTCTGAGTTCTTTCTTTCCGTTCTTCACCATTACAACCTGCAAGCTCTGTACCTCCATCCCAACTCTGTTCTTCTCCTGGAGATATTCGCCTACTACAGCAAGGCTCATGTTGGGGTAAGGCCCTCGGTGGCCTTGTTGCGCCATTATTTTACCTTCGGGTCTCTCACGGCCCCATCACCGCGTGCGCGAGCTTCGTTGCGTATGGCAGCTCCAATGCTATCTCGAAGCCCGGGAAGAGGATTGAAGGCTTCAGGAGCAAGTGGGTCATGGTGGATGCTGGGCGCATCCATCCCCGGTTGATTCTGCCCACAAGGCAGCCCGAGTCCGTCGACGCTTGGTCCCGCGCGGAACTCGTCGATCCCCGCGCAAAGCCGGTGCTGGAGAGGATGGACGCGGACCTGTGGCCGGGCAACATGGCAACGGCGAAGCTGACCGGGGCATCGCTCCTGAGGGAGTTCCTGGAGCACCGGGTGGCTCCGCTTCGAGAACATTCGCCCCCGCTGTGGAGGCTCGGGGGGGCCGATGCCGCCCTTGGCCCAAGCTCCGTGGTCCTGGCCGACAAAGATCTGGCCGTAGTCCTCCAATCCTTGGTTGGGGGAGACGTGGCAAGATTGGAGGGGGCTCCTGTACCCCTGTTCCTTCGGGATGATTGGGAGCAGGTGGTGAACTCCATGCCCGCTTTC
Source organism: Triticum aestivum (assembly GCF_018294505.1). Classification (NCBI taxonomy): domain Eukaryota; kingdom Viridiplantae; phylum Streptophyta; class Magnoliopsida; order Poales; family Poaceae; genus Triticum; species Triticum aestivum. The sequence continues at coordinate 206,576,458 of NC_057795.1, read as the reverse complement.
GACGGGGACGGGCCCGTGCCCGCGGAGGTCCCTGAGGACCTGGCGGCCCTGGCGACGGTGAACGTATCCTCCGGCGACTCCAGCAGAGAGGAGGAAGAAGAGGAGCATGAAGAGGAGCCCGATGCCGAGGCGACCGACGGGGAGTCGAGAGCACCCCTCCCTCAGCGCAGGTCCCGCGCTCTTCGCCTTATGCCGGACGACGACGAGGATGGCGACGAGCGAGGCGGCGAGAGCTCGCCCCTAATCCCGAAGAAGGACAGGCCGGGGCTAGTTCTCCGCGGGTCCGCTCTGGCTCCGAGGCGATCTGCAGACGCGCCTCCTACTCCCGAGTCTCTTGAGGTTGATCCCAGCAGCCGGCTCTCGGGCTTCAAGTTCGGACGGAGGTTGCTTGAGCCCGTGGGCGATGACCAGTAAGTGCTTGATTCTCGTTTTGCTTCTTGCTTTGTTGCTAAGGCTTGACATCCATATTCCTTGGCTAGGCCGGTGCATGTAGTGAAAAAGCTGAAGGGGGCCCCTGAGGCTTCGTCCGGGGTAGCACTTCCACCTGCGGGAGAAGGGGGCGGCAAGGCCCGGGCATCTCCTGCCCGGTCATCCTCGCGAGGCCTAGCGGGGCGTGCTGGGGCGAGCTCAGCCCCCGCGGCCCAAGCGGCTCCCGAGGTGTCCTCGCCTGACGCCACTGCCGCAGTCATTGGGGCGCAGAAGGTCCCAACTCATGGCGTTGTGATTACGCTGCCGTCTTCTCCTCCTACTCCACCAGCTGCCATTTCTCCAACTCCTCCTACTGTCCTGGATCGTGCTGCTGCTGAGTTGGACCGGCTGCGAGAAGATCTTCAGGGCGCCGACCCTCGCTTGGTGGCCGGGCGCCTGGAGCTGGCCTCCGGCTGGATCCGTTCTGATGCTTCAGTTCGAGCGGCGCTAGCTCAGGCTGCGACGGCTTGCGACAAGGAGAAGTAAGCCACCCTTCAGGCCAAGGCCACTCACGACGCCGCCTTGGGTGAGGTTGCAGATGTCCGGGGTCGCTGCAAGGCGCTGGAGAGCGAGCTGCAAGGCCTGCGCGACCCACTTGCCAAGGAGGCCCGTGACCGCCAGGAGAACGAGGAAGATATGAAGGCTCGTGAGGCTGCCGCCAAGAACCGGGATGCCAAACTTGATGAACGCCATGGCCGCTTAGGTGCGCTGGAGTAGGTGTTGGAGGCGAAGAGGATCGAGCTGGACGACAAGGCGCGGGTCATGGCCGAGGACCGTGTGGCCTTCGCGAAGCTGGAGGAGAAGGCTCGCACCTCGCTGAAGACACTTTATGACAGCGGCCTGGAGAGCCCGCTGGCCGGCACCGGGGACGGCCCCGCCAAGCTGCTTCCCTTCCTGGTCCGCGCCCTTGAAGATGTTGCCCTCGGCCTCGGCCCCATGGCTGAGGCTGAGGCGCGTGTCCTTTCTTCTGCAGCACTGACGCGCGTCTTCACCCACGTCTACCTCCGCGACCCCGGCATTGACCTTGACAGCCTGGTGGAGCCTGTGAGCGGCGAGCTTGCTGCTGTCGCTGCTGAGGCCGTGAAGGGCCGAGCGGAGGCTCTGCTGGCGAAGTTCCGTGCTTTCAGCACCAAGCCAAGGCGAGGCGCTGCCGATCCTGAGGCTCCACGAGGCGAAGTCGCCCAGCGCAGCTCCGCCACCAGCGATGGCGCTGCCAGAAAGTGACCCCTTTGCGGCTCCTGTCCTGTTTTTAGCTCCTGCAAAATGCATCATGCCTCGTGGAGGCGTTTAAATTTGTGTTTGGCGTTGTGAAAGCACTCTACGGACTGTAATATTTGCTTTTGAATTCCTTGAGATTTGCACTTTTCCTTCCTACTTGCTTATGTTCTACGTCGGCAGAGTCCGGCCCCGCGCATACCTCAGCCGCTGTTAGCCCCGACCGGAAACCAGGACGGGACTAAGGAGTGAGGGGCTACGTGACAAGTTAGGCTCCTAAGTCGCGATGCTCAGGAGTCCCCGTTGACGCGTGAATAGCAAGTAGGGAGGTGAGATGTATGAGTAAATCTACCGTTCTACGTCGGCAGAGCCCGGCCCCGTGCATACCTCAACCGCCTTAGCCTTTCGGAACTAAGGGGTGAGGGGCTACGTGACCAGTTAGGCTCCTGAGTCGCGGTGCTCAGGAGTCCCCCTTGACGTTCAAATGGCCTTCGTACCTTGGCTCCGCTCGGGGAGAGACGTGTGACGAACCAGGCCGGAGGGGCCTGGCTGGGTGGCGTGCGCCTGGGCGTGACCCAGGCATAGCCCCCGTACCCAGCCCCCTCACGCGGCACTCCCGAGGGGAGGCATTACGATGGGGCCGGACACTGAGCTCTGGGCTCCCTGAGGTTGATGCGGCCGGGGGCCACCCTCAGTTGTTTATCACCAGCGCGGAGCATAGCGCTTCCGTATATGTACGGGCATAGCCGCTCCTCGGCAGTGTCGTCAGCCAGCGCGGAGCATGGTGCTTTCACTGGTGCGTGGGAGGGGCTCCCCTCCGGGAGGAGCCCCCGGGGCGTGTACAACCCCGCCCTGACATGTGGCTGGCACGGTAGGGCCTGACGAGGTGTATCTGGGCACCCGTGAGCCAGCGCGGGACTCACGGGGCCCTACCTCAAGGCGGGTTGTGCATGGCTCTAGGCCTTTACTTGTAATGTGTTCCTGCAAATTTGGTTAGATGCCGACGCTCTACGTCCTCAGGTCCCGGCCCTCGAGTGAGCTCAGTCGTCGCTGGTATGCCAGGTCGCGATGCCATGGACAAAGCCAGAGGGTGAGGGTTGGAGAGCCAGTAAGAGCCCATGAGTCGTGATGCTCAGGTACCCCCCCCCCCTTAACGTGCAAGCGGCCGACATGAAGGAAGAAGGGTGCCGTGGACAGGCATCAAGTAATGATCATGATGAGTCAAGCGCACGACTCAAATAAACATGAGGATACATGCCACTGGGTCCGGCCCGAGTGGCTTGGGGATAATGCAGCCCGAGGGGCGCCCCCGATAAAGTAAACTAAAAACATGAACCAAAGGGATACATGCCGCAGGGACGGACCTACGCGGCCTGGGAATGATGCAGCCCTGGGGGGTGCTCCCAGCTGAAAATGAAACTTGAAGGATGTCACCTGATGATGTTGAAGATAAAGGGATGCTGAAGTAGCTGACGGCATGCGCTGCAGAAGCCGATCTTCACGAGCCCCCAGGCCCAGGAGCCTCGAGAGGCTCCGGAGGTGCTGGCGGCTCCTCGCGGACCATCTCCATCTCCGCCAGGACTGTGGAATGCCTGGCCGCTTGAGCCTCCAAGATGCTCCTCATGAGGCGCTGACACACGGCAGCCGCGTTCGGCAGGCCGTAAGGCATGCGAACATAGCTATTGGGTGGACCTTCGCAGTGTCCCACGCTTGAGGCCAGAGGCGCTCCTGAAAGGCGGCCCGGTTGAGTCCTGGTATGTCGATGCAGACGCGCAGCCCACCATCCTCGCCTGGGTGGGGAGCTACGGCGGGTAAGCAGCGGCTGCCACTCATGACTCTTGACTCCTGCAGCTCCCAAATGATCTCGCTGACGAACTCCCGAGGGTTTGGCCCTCCTTGCCTAGCTCCTTCCTGAGGGAAACGTGCTTTGAAGCACGCCTCCAAGTGGTGCCTGAGTGCCTCCCTTGTGATCTAGCAAAGTCAATGGCCCTCCAGGAGAGAGCCCCCGAGCCTTGCTCGAGGAGGGCGTCGGGCACGCCTTCCTATGCGACAGAAGGAGGCGCCCCCTGAACAGGCGCGGCCCCGAGGGGCCTGCCTCCCAAGGGGTCGGACCAGGCGATGTCTTCTTCTTCTTAGGGGTAGCCTCGGGAAGCCTCCCGCTCCTGTGATCTGGGTCTTCAATTGACGCGGCTTGGAAAGCACGTTCCAGAGAACACACAACGTCCCTCTCTTCACAAGGCACCGTGATGACTCCACCACTTCCTGGCATCTTGAGGACATTGTAGCCGTGATGAGTCACATCCATGAACTTGGCTAGGGCTGGGTACCCGAGGATGGCATTGTATGGCAGGCGAATGTGAGCGACGTCGAAGTCAATGAGTTCGGTGTGGTAGTTGTCGCGCTTCCCGAAGGTAACAGGAAGACGGACCTGCCCTACCGGAACCGTGGAACCATCAGTGACTCCTGAGAAAGGCTTGGTTGGTTGAAGCTGATTGTATGGCACTTGGAGATTGTTGAATGTCTCGACGGATAGGACATTGAGCCCTGCTCCGCCATCGATGAGGGTCCTGGTGACTTGCACATTGCTGATGATTGGGGAACAAAGCATCGGGAGGACTCCGGCTGTGGTCGCGCACTTGAGCTGATCTGCTGAGCTGAACATGATGGCGCATGCTGACCACCTGAGAGGGCGTGTGGCCTCAAGCTTGGGGAGGACTGCATTCACTTCACGGGCAAACTGCTTGAAGATGCGGTGAGAAGCCGGGGCCTGAGCGCCGCCCAAGATGCAAGCGATTACGCGCGGCTCCTGGAAGCCTCCAGCCCCCTCGTCCTGATGATGGTCTTCATTCCTCCTCGGCTATGGTGGCGGAGGAGGGAGGCCCGCGTTGCCTTGTGGGCGATCCTCGCGAGGCTGATCCCTTCAACCTCCCTCGCGAGGCGGGTCCCTCCAACCTCCCTCACGAGACTGGTCCTGCCAGCGGTCCTCGCGAGGTCGGTCACGCCACCCTTGGCGAGGGCCACGGTCTTCCCATCGTCCTCCACCTCTTCCTCCTCCTCGGCCATAGCCCCGGTCGCGGCGCTCGGGGCGTCGGCCGGCACGCACGTCCCGCACGGCCCTGAGCTCTTGGCATTCGTTGGTGTTGTGGGTGTGGAGGTCGTGGTACACGCAGTATCGGCTGCCCTTGGATGACTCAGGCTGATCCCTGCCTCGCTTGGTGTCCGGCTCTGCTGCAAGCACGGCAGCCCCCTTGCGCTTCACGTCCTTGATCTTGGGCTTCTTCTCTTCTTGGTCGGCAGTTGGCAGCTCAAGGAGGGAAAGGCACCCTTCCTCAGCCCTAGCGCACTTGGTCACCAAATTGAACAGCTCCAGGAAGGTGCACGGGTCCTCATGGATCGCAAGCTCCTCCTTCATCTTGACGTCACGCACGCCGTCGGAGAAGGCTGAGATGATGGCCTCCTCAGACACCCTGGGGATCTTAAGGCGAGCGCTGTTGAAACGCTGGATGAACTTCTGCAGGGTCTCTCCCGGCTGCTGCTTGATGCGGCGCAAGTCGCTCATGGCCGGGGGCCGGTCGCGGGTGCCTTGGAAGTTGGCGATGAATCGGGTGCGCATCTCGTCCCAGAAGGAGATTGTGCCAGGAGCCAGGTTCAGGAGCCAGGTGCGGGCACCGTCCTTGAGCGCCATGGGAAACCAGTTCGCCATGACCTTCTCGTCCCCGTTGGCGGCTTCGATGCCCAGCTCATAGAGCTGCAGGAACTCTGCAGGGTCAGCCGTGCCATCGTAGCGCGGGGGCAGATCTGGCTTGAACTTGCCCGGCCAGGCCACGCTGCGCAGCTCGACGGTGAAGGCACGACAGCCTGCGATGGCTGCGGGAGGCCTTTGGTGACGGAGAGCTTGATCTTGGAAGTCTCCATGCGCTGCCGCCAGGAGCAGCGCGGGGTCTTGGTGCGCTGGAGCAGGAGCGCGTTCGTGCCGGGCCGGTGCGGGGAGCACACGGGCAGCTTCTCTCTCTCTCTTGCTGATCACTAGATATCTCTACCCTGTGGGTGGCTAGTCCTATTTATAGATGGAGGCCCTGGGCCTCTTTCCAAAAATTGAGCAGAAAGGAAGCCAACAATTGGCCATTTTGAAGGGGAACATCTAGTACACTTATCCTGACTAAAGTCGGTCCTCGTCTGCCAAAGACCCTGACGGTGATGCCGGCTTGGGCTCCACGATGACCTCCATCCTGCCGTCCTGCTGGTCTTGGTCTTGTTGCACCGAAATGGTTGTCTTTACTTGATACTCTTGCCTGCGCTTGCCCCCTTTGCACCAAAGAGGAAATAGGACTCTGTGCAGGCCGGCACCCGCCTGGCGCCCGCCTGGCCTCGGTCGTCATGGCTTGCGTCATGGGCGCCTCATGAGGTACCCCGCCTTGATCTCTCCGCCTCCTCGCGAGCCAGTCTGACAAGACTATGCTCGAGGAAGCCTCTTGTCGTCCGCCCCGCGAGGCTTGGCCCCTCGCGAGGGTCTTGAACGTGTGTTGATGAAGATGGGCCATACTGGACCACTCTCTGAGCCACGCCGCAGGCCGCAGGCAAGCAAGTCTGGGTACCCCCGTTCCCAAAACGCCGACAAGTTAGAAGTAAAGAACCAAATAAAACTCCAAATAATAGTAAGATAACAGTCGGTATTGATTTTCTACAAGCTAATAGGATCACAACACAAAAAGGGATCAATCTATTGGATCGAAGGTTGGGAAGATATGGCCTCCGGAATAATCAAACTAAAAATGAATTTGGACAGTGGGAAAAGTATTGCAAGATAAAAGGGGTTTGAATAGTGATTCAATGTACAAAAAGAATAACTAGATTTGGATATATGTCTCATAAGATAAGACAAAGCTCGGATTGAAACATGAAAAAAAAACTCTGTCGTGGCAGCGTTTACTTATGGATCAGGATATTATCGCTATAGAGAAAAAATATCTGATAAAAGCTAACACTAATGGTGTCAACGGAGAGATTTCTTCTAGATGAACCTAATGCAAGGTTGCATATATTGTCGGAGAAGGGAGGGATCCAGGCCAGGTCTAAAAGTGCCGAGTTTGGTTTGGGACAAGATCAGGAAATAGTGCATCTTATATAGTGGGTGCCAACTTGATTGCTGCTGGGATTGCTTGATAGGAAACTTTGATTAATACGAGCAGATGTGAATGAATTGATCAATGAAAATGGAACTCCGGTTCAAAAGTTATGATCAAATGAAGGTTTGAGCTAGATTTTTATTGGAAAGCATATGTCACAAGGAGTATTCTGCAAAAAGTAAAAAAGTTGGAGGGTTTTGGATTTTAGGGCCTATTTTAAAAATTCCAAGGACTAATCTATGAAAACTTTATTTGCCTATGGGTCCCTGGCCACGTGGCGTGCTACTACTGGCAGAAACGGTTCACTACGGAGCTAATCCAGCGAACGACCACTAATCAGAAGAAAACACTTTGGCCTAAAAGAAAAAAAACATATCTAATCTAGACCTTAGATTTTGAATCTGACGACGGTAGAATAATAACCATTCGGGCTAACTAAAAACCGAACTGGTTTATAATAGACGATCGGTTCGCTGCTTGAACCGAACAAACACAACAACGACAACAACAAAAAAACTAGAAAGAAAAGATGAGGAGACGGGGAACAGGGGAGGTGGTGGCGCTTACAGAGGCATGGTCGTCGTCTCAGGCGGCGACTCCGGCGAGGCAGGCGAAGGCAGGGAGGGGCGGCGGGTCGCGGGGCGAGGGGCGGCGGCTCCGGTGTGGCGTGAGGCGGCGCTGGGTGACGGGGTCGGGCAGGGGCCCCTGGGACGGAGCTCAGAGCTCAAGGGGTTCGGCCGTCGACGGTGCCGCGGCTTCGGGTGGTGGTCGTGGCGCTCGTCCCGGTGGTCGTCAGTCTCCGGGGAGGGTCGGACTGGGCGCGGAGCATGAAGCCAAACTCGAGGGTGACCTCGCACCTTCGAGGGAGGCCTGAGGGGATGGTGACGAACGGTTGGAGCAGCAGCGGCGCCGGCGAGATGCGGGAGTCGCCCAGGGCTCGATCCAGAAGGTTTCTGCGCGAGTTAAGGGCGTCAAGAGATGCGTCGCATCAAGGGGGAAAGAGACAGAGGGACATCGCTAATGGAGGTGGCTTACGATCGCCAGAATCATGCGGCAAAGAAGCTCCGAACTGAGAAATCCGGTGAGATCCGATCCGCACGAAACAGGCACGGGAACTTATGATTTTTGTGAAATTCGGATGAGAAGGAGGAGGGGAGTATTTATAGGGAGGTGGGCTTGCGCGAGGGGCAACGAACTGATCGAATCAGGCAGGATTCAATCCGGGGCACCGTGTTCGTGAAGAACACGAAAGGGACAGAGGAAGGGAATAACAAGCGGGCCCCGGTGGTCAGTGAAACAGGGAGGTGAGCGAGGGGGACGGGCGACCGGGGCGAAACGCCTTCGGGCGCGAGCGACGTGGTGGTGGGCCGGCTGGCGCTGCTGGGCCGGGGAGAGAAAGAAAGAGAGAGAGAAGATGGGACTTGGTGGCTTCGGCCATTTTTTTAAAGCACCGACAAGAAAAATAATCAAAACACAATTAAAACAAAATATTATATGGTCATATAATATATCAAAATGTTCAGTAAAACATTTTCTAAAGCATGAACTATTTTTAAAGTTCAAATAAAATCTACAAAAATTCAAATAAAGCAAAGAGTTCTACTGTTGCATTAAAATCCAATAAAATCATTTTTTAAATACAAAAATGGTTTCAAATTTATTTTCTCCTAATTTTTCATTGAAGGGAATCTTTTTACCCTTATTTCCATTTATTTATTTTAGGAGAAAAATAATTTGATTAAAAGCCAAATAACTCCTAAATGGTTTTGAAATTGAATTTCAAACCACTTCCAAACCTTTTCTATTTTTCCTCATTTAAATATATTTCAAATTTGCCCCTGGTTTGGAGTGTCATATTGCTCCTTTCTTTATTTTGAAATGGATGAGAGGAATTTGAAATTATTCAAATGGGAAGGATTCCAAATGGAATTTCAAAAGTGGTTTAACTCCCCACTCTCTTTCATTTAAACGTTGGAGAAGTCATTTCATCTCCTCTCTTGAAAGTCCTTGAGTGGCACGAAGTTTGCATTACTTTCAAATGAGATTTTCAAATCATTTCAGATGGAAAACACTTTTGGGAAAGTCCTTTTATTCCCTCTCATTCAACTTTCAAAAGTTTCAAATTTCACTCATTTTTAGTCAATCAATCAAACAAAGAAACATAATAATTTATTTAATATAACATTCCAAAATTTAGAATGGGATGTTACAGGGGGCCCACAAGCTTGGGGTGCCCCCCTAGGCGCACACTATGAGCTTATCGTCGCCTCGTGGTTCCTTTAGCCTCCTCCTGAAGCATCTAGGGTGTCTTGTTGTCCAAGAAAAATCGTCAAAAAGTTTCGTTCCATTTGGACTCCGCTTGGTATTGATTTTCTGTAAAAGCAAAACAAGGAAAAAACAACAGCTGGCACTTGGCACTAGGTTAATAGGTTATTCCCAAAAAATGATATAAAATAGCATAATAATGCATATAAAACATCCAATATTGATAATATAATAGTATGGAGCAATAAAAATTTATATTTACGTTGGAGAAGTATCATTCACTTATATATTTTAGAGCACGGCGGCGATTATATTTTAAAGAAATAGTTGCACTCTCATGCTTCACTTATATCTTTTTAGGAGTTGATAATAGTAATGACAATTAGTGTGCGTTATGAATTTGTTCCTAATATGATAGGTATTCAAGAGGAATATAATAAAAAAAATCATGTAGATCACCGAATATGATAAGTTTGATTCCTTGCAATAGTTTTACGATATAAAGGTGGTAATATGCGGGTTGTGCTAGTGAGTAATTATGGTTTATTAAGAATATTGGTGTTAAGATTTGTGATTCCTGTAGCATGCACGTATGGTGTCCCGTTATGCTAGGAAGTTGGAGCATGATTTATTTTTGAGTGTCTTCCTTTGCGTGAACGTTGAGGGTGTGCGATGGTTAACTCCTACCAACCTGCCCCCTAGGGGCATGTGTAGTAGTACTTTGCTTCGAGGGCTAATAATTTTGCAATAAGTACGTGAGTTCTTTATGACTAATGTGACTCCATGAATTATACGCACTCTCATCTTTCTGCAATTTGCTAGCCTCTTCGGTACCATGCATTGCCCTTTCTAACGTTCAGATGTGGTGCAAACTTCGTCGCTGCATCCAAAACCCCGTGATATGATACGCTCTATCGCACATAAGCCTCCTTATATCTTCCTCAAAGTTGCCATCATACCTACCTATTGTGGCATTTCCATAGCCATTTCGAGATATATTACCATGCAACTTCCACCATTTCATTTTATTATGACACATATCATCATTGCCATATTGCTTTGCATGATCATATAGCTGACATAGTATTTGTGGCTCAGCCACCGTTCACATTTTTTATACATGTTACGCTAGATCATTGCACATCCTGATACACCACCAGAGGCATTCATATAGAGTCATATTTTTGTTCTAGTATCGAGTTGTAAGTTTCTTTCGAGTTGTAAGTAAATAGAAGTGTGATGATCATCATATTCATTATTAGAGCATTGTCCCAAGTGAGGAAATAAAAAAAGGCCAAAAAGAGCCCAACAAAAATATAGAAAAAAGAGAGAGACAAAGAGAGAAGGGGCAATGTTACTATCCTTTTCACACTTGTATTTCGAAGTAGCACAATGTTTTTCATATAGAGAGTCCCCTATGCTTTGTTTTCATATAACTAGCGGGAATTTTTCATTATAAGAATTTGGCTTGTATATTCCGATGATGGGCTTCCTCAAATGCCCGAGGTCTTCATGAGCAAGCAAGTTGGATGCACTCCCACTTAGTTTTATTTTTGAGCTTTCATACACTTATAGCTCTTAGTACACCCATTGCATAGCAATCCCTACTCCTTGCATTGACATTAACTGATGGGCATCTCTATCGGTGTCAAAACCGGCGGATCTTAGGTCGGGTGTCCTGAGCTATGGATCTTGGATCAATGGGGAACAGGGGACGAAGGACACAATGTTTACCCAGGTTCGGGCCCTCTTTAAGATGTAAAACCCTACGTCCTGCTCGATTATATTGAAGTGTATGGGATGGTTACACAGTCGATCTACCACAAGATCAGATGAACTAAACCCTAGGCTAGTAGGATGATGGTTGTTGTTCTAGCCTCTGCGGAATAAACCCTCAGGTTTATATAGGCGCCAGGGGTACTAGGGTTACACATGGTCAGTTACAACAAAGGAAATAAACTTGTCAAATCTTCTATCTTTACTTGGAGGACACACCAAGAGTTCGAGGGTTTCCTGTCCGGACACGGAGTCTCCTCATAGCTGGGCCTTGTGATAGTGATACAACAGCCCACCAGTCCGGCCTATAAGAAGTTGGCCGACATCACAAGGACCCACTAGTCCAGGACTCCCTCAGTAGCCCCCGAACTAGCCTCCAACGCTGGAATATTTTAACTCCCGCCTCTGTAGTCTCCGCCTTGCGGGCAAGTTCTTCTCCCCCTGTATGTTTGAAATAATATTCCTCGGTTGAATCTCCAAAAAACACTTGGTTGAGTTCGTACATGCACTCAATTAAGTTGTATCCAGAATCCAGACTATCTATTTTACTTAGCCTTGAAGGCCAACCGCTCAAGTGTGAATAGTGCCTTCGCCTGACAACATTTGGCGAAGGGTCACATGCATTCATAAGCACCAAACCGTTGTGAGTACTTGATGCGTGGTTAGAGGCAACCCTTTATAGGCATGTCTCATCAATGTGACGCCCAGATAATTAGGCTACAGTAATCCTATGTTAATGATGCCACGTCACCACGGTTACTGTTGATAATCTCGTGTTAGTTCAAAACAGGTTCGAATTCAAAATCAAAATAAAGGCAAACAACAAAAGTTTTCAATTATTAAAACTAAATTGTTCGGGTTGTGTTAAATAATGCGTAGGTAGCTATGATGGAGAAACCACATTTTATAAAAGGTTTAAATGCACTTAAGTAATTAAAATAGTAGGTAAAACAATTAAATAAATGCATTTTGGATTTTATAAAATACCAAACTATTTTGTTCATAGATAAAACCTTTTGTGGCAGTAGTTATAATTGTAAATCTATTTTGGGTATGGCTTTCACTTTCTGTAAAACTATAATCTATTACATAAGTAAGAGAAAACAGAAACAAGAAAATAAATAACAAGAGAAAAATAGAAATAAATAAAAAGAAAGGAAACAGAAATTAACCTACTATGCACCTGGGCCTTGCCAGGTAAGGCCCAACCCACCTGGAGCTCGTCCCCAACCTCTCTCTTCATCAGAGGCTGGGTGGACGCCGCGCCATCGTCCGTGGCCATGGATGGCCACGTGCCGAACATCCAGCCCCAGCCCGGCGTCTATAAGGCCCTCCTTGACCCCGTACGCGAACCCTAGCCCCCCTCATCTCACCCTCTTGCGCCGCCATCATCGTTTTTGTTCGCGCCCGAGAGGCTGCCGGCCATGGCCATCGTCGTAGCCGCGGCCAGCACGCTCGCTGTCGCCTGAGAAGATGTGCCGGAGGACGGACGTACTCCTCTACTTCGTCTACACCACAGGATCGACGCCGTAGAACTCCAACGCCGCTGCCCGCTTCATCTTCTTCCTCGGACGCCACCGGACCTCCTCGTCAAATTCGCCACCTTCTGCTGCTCCTAACCTTCCATCGGCCTTTCTTGTGCCCCGCGGTGAGCTCCTCGGCGATTCCCCCTAATTTCCCCGTCGATTCCATGATGTATCACTGCTCCCCGCAAGCGCCGAATCTCGCCATCGCCGTGGACGACGTGCCTCTCGTTGCCGAGCTCTCTGAGCCTCCCAGTGTCTTCCGTCGTGCCTGTAGTGACATATAGCTGCTTCCTAGATGCTCCTTTTGCTCACCCTCGAGCTGCAGCCGACCCGCCATAAACACCATGCTCCGATCGCCGCCACGGAGCCGCGTGCTCGTTCCCGTCGAGCTCCGGCGCCTCCCGCGACCTACCGCAATCTGACCGCACGTAGCCATGTTCGGTCGCACCTTGTCGCCACTCGCCGCGCCTACACACACTGCCTCACCCAGGTCGCGCCGCTGTGCCGCCTGCGCATGCGCGCGCTTGCTGCTACTCCCTCCGTTCTAAAATAGATGACTCAACTTTATACTAACTTTAGTACAAAGTTGGGTCATCTATTTTGGAACGGAGGGAGTACCTGCTACTGCTGTTGCCGCTTTCTACTACCTGTCGCTGCTGTTTTGCTGTTCTGCTGCCGCTGCTGCCTTGCTCTTTGCTGCTGCTACTCTTGCCGCAGTTGCTGCTCCTTGCTATTGCCGCTGCTACCTGCTCTCGCTGTAGCTGCTATTGCTGGCCATGGCCTTGACCATGTCCAAGAGCACCATGGGCGTTCTGTTTGTGTGTGACCGGCTTGGCAATTGCCATCGAGACCGGCCCTGATTAGATTAGGGACTAAGCCCCCTCTAGTACTAACCCACCCCACTTTGAGTCTATTACATGGGGCCCCCACTAGGTAAATTGTTTAACTAAAATAATTTTAACACATGTCCCACTAGCATATGGGCCCACTGCTAAATAAACCAATTAGTTAAAATAGTTTAACACCAGTCCATGCCATGCGGGCCCTTTGACCATGTTGACCAGTCAACGTTGATCGAGTCAACTGCTGACTGTGCACTATTGACTTTTACCCTGGCCCATTGCCAGCCACACATTACACCCCTGGGTACACTTCTCTATGTACCCATAGCATTTAGTATTTATTCGAATTTCGAATTAAATAAAATAATAATTTTAGAAAATGTTTAAAACTTTGAAAAATCATATAAAATAATCCGTAACTCGGATGAAAATGTTTTTTACATGAAAGTTGCTCAGAACGACGAGACGAATCCGAATACGTAGCCCGTTTGTCCGCCACACATCCCTAGCATATCGAACACGCAACTTTTTCCCTTTGGTTCATTTGTCCGAAAACGCGAAACACCGGGGATACTTTTCCGGATGTTTCCCCCTTCCGCCGGTATCACCTACTACCGCGTTAGGGCACACCTAACATGCTCATTGTCATGTCATGCATCGTCATGCTTATGTTTGCATTATATTTATTGTCCCCCCCTCTTCTCTCTGGTAGACTACGAGACCGACACTGCCGCTGTCCAGTTCGACTACGGAGTTGACGACCCCTCCTTGCCAGAGCAACCAGGCAAGCCCCCCCCCCCCTGATCACCAGATATCACCTATTCTTCCCTCTACTGCTTGCATTAGAGTAGTGTAGCATATTATTGTTTTGATTAATCCTATTCTGTTGCATAGCCTGTCATTGTTGCTACATCTGTTGATACCTTACCTGCAATCCTAAATGCTTAGTATAGGATGCTAGTTTACCATTAGTGGCCCTACATTCTTGTTAGTCTGCCATGCTATACTATCGGGCCGTGATTACTCGGGAGGTGATCACGGATATACTATACATACATACTATTCAGGTGATGACTAAAGTCGGGTTGGCTCATTGAGTACCCGCACGTAATTCCGATGTGGGGGCTGGAAGGACAGTTGGCTCCATCCCGATAGAGGTGGGCCTGGGTTCCTGACGGCCCCCGACTGTTACTCTGAGGCAGAGCAACACGGCAGGTTGAGACCACCTAGGTGAGAGGTGGGCCTGGCCCTGGTCGGCGTTCGCGGTTACTTCATAATAACACGCTTAACGAGATATTGGTATTTGATCTGAGTCTGGCCACTGGCCTATACGCACTAACCAACTACGCGGGAAAGATATGGGCACTCGACATCGTGGTATCAGCCGAAGCCTTCGTGACGTCAGCGACTGAGCGGCGCGCGCCGGATTGGAACATAAGCCTGCTCTTGTATTAAGGGGGCTAGTTCTGCTTCTGGCCGCGTACGCAACGTGCAGGTGTGCAATGGGCGATGGGCCCAGACCCCTGCGTGCATAGGAGTTAGATCGGCGTGCAGACCTCTCTGTTATGTCTAGGTGGGGCTGCGACGTGTTGATCTTCCGAGGTCGGGCATGACTCAGAAAAGTGTGTCCGGCCAAATGGGATCGAGCGTGTTGGGTTATGTGGTGCACTCCTGCAGGGAAGTTTATCTATTCGAATAGCCGTGTCCCTCGGTAAAAGGACGACCCGTAGTTGTACCTTGACCTTATGACAACTAGAACCGGATAATTAATAAAACACACCCAGACAAGTTCCACAGACAACCCGGTGATCGCTTTTCCAAAGGGCGACGAGGGGAGGATCGCCGGGTAGGATTATGCTACGCGATGCTACTTGGAGGACTTCAATCTACTCTCTTCTACATGCTGCAAGATGGAGGCTGCCAGAAGCGTAATCTTCGATAGAACTAGCTATCCCCCTCTTATTCTGGCATTCTGCAGTTCAGTCCACCAATATTGTCTCTTTACACATATACCCATGCATATGTAGTGTAGATCCTTGCTTGCGAGTACTTTGGATGAGTACTCACGGTTGCTTTTCTCCCCCTTTTCGCCCCCTTTCCTTTCTTCCTGGTTGTCGCAACCAGATGCTGGAGCCCAGGATCCAGACGCCACCGTCGACGACGACTCCTACTACACTGGAGGTGCCTATTACTACGTGCAGGCCGCTGACGACAACCAGGAGTAGTTTAGGAGGATCCCAGGCAGGAGGCATGCACCTTTTTCGATATGTATCCTAGTTTGTGCTAGCCTTCTTAAGGCAAACTTGTTTACTTATGTCTGTACTCAGATATTGTTGCTTCCGCTGACTCGTCTATGATTGAGCATTTGTATTCGAGCCCTCGAGGCCCCTGGCTTGTATTATGATGCTTATATGATGTATTTTATTTGTAAAGTTGTGTTGTGATATCTTCTCGTGAGTCCCTGATCTTGATCGTACACATTTGTGTGTATGATTAGTGTACGATTGAATTGGGGCGTCACAAGTTGGTATCAGAGCCGACTGCCTGTAGGAATCCCCCTTCCACACTCCTTGGCCGAAGTCGAGTCTAGACATTGCAAAGATTTTTACTAACTTGGTTGTGTGGCTCATGGGCCCACGTCGCCATCGGGTGGTAGTAGGATCTTTTATTCCTCGACCTATACTCTGGGAGTCTGACATCTCTTCTATACGGGGTAAACGATTTTACTAACTCTGACTCTAGGTTCTCGATAATACTTTCTCCCAGAGAGCCCCTTCAGTCCAGATGATCACCAACTACACCAGAAGATTCGGAAGATACTCTTCAGTGTTCATTCGAGATATTGTTCCCGTTGCTTTTGCAATTCCCTACAACCGTTTTCCCTATGGAGAATTACATGCACCTGTCGTCTTACTTTCATTCCCAGTTGCTTTTGTTGTTACAAGATGCATCAAATTATTCTCCAAACTTTTTAAGAATCCTTGAGCTTACTGCCTTGCAGTTCTTTGCCACATGAATACCCCATACGGATAATTCCTCACACTTATTGAGTATCCGCTCAATTCCCAGTTGTTCATGTATTTCACAAAAGTCTTCGAAATACCATTCGATCTTCCGAAAATCCTAAGCAGCCTATTGCTACTGAAGTTCTTACCTTCCTGCATTATGGTTAATTCCATATATCTAGTAATCTTTGTTCGCATCCTTTGTCATTATCATTTTGGGTCCGTTGATTCGAAATGTTGAGAATGCCCGCAATCATCAGTTGATCCTTATGAATTATCTTCCCGATTCAGACGTCATTCCGGACATGAGTTGGTTCTCAGCAATTCAAACCTTTATTGATTGTCCAACTAAGTGTTTTCAACTTATCCATCCTTGATCAAAGCGTCTGCTTCTGATCCTTCATTTTGGAAACCATAATTTCTTTCTATTTAAGCGTCAGACTAATCAGGTGATTCTTGAATCTGATGCCTCTGTATTCTTTCTTTCTCTGATTGAGTACCGATACTCACATCAGCTCCGTTGTGGATCGCCCGATCCATTGTTGGATTTCATCCGACATCGTCCTTCATATTCAATAACCTTGTGAGCCTTTCCACGGGTATATATAATGTCTTTGGTAAATTGTATCCTCTGCTTGGCCAACCATGCTCTGCTTTCGAGCTTGTGTATTTACTTTTAAAACTTGTGGTATATGTTACTAAGATGCCCGATGGGTTGAACCTATTGAAGGAAATATGCCCTAGAGGCAATAATAAAGTTATTATTTATTTCCTTATATCATGATAAATGTTTATTATTCATGCTAGAATTGTATTAACCGGAAACATAATACATGTGTGAATACATAGACAAACATAGTGTCACTAGTATGCCTCTACTTGACTAGCTCATGAATCAAAGATGGTTAAGTTTCCTAGACATAGACATGAGTTGTCATTTGATTAATGAGATCACATCATTAGGAGAATGATGTGATTGACTTGACCCATTCCGTTAGCTTAGCACTTGATCGTTTAGTATGTTGCTATTGCTTTCTTCATGACTTATACATGTTCCTATGACTATGAGATTATGTAACTCCCGTTTACCGGAGGAACACTTTGTGTGCTACCAAACGTCACAACGTAACTGGGTGATTATAAAGGAGCTCTACAGGTGTCTCCGAAGGTACATGTTGAGGTTGCGTATTTCGAGATTAGGATTTGTCACTCCGATTGTCGGAGAGGTATCTCTGGGCCCTCTCAGTAATGCACATCACTATAAGCCTTGCAAGCAATGTAGCTAATGAGTTAGTTACGGAATGATGCATTACGTAATGAGTAAAGAGACTTGCCGGTAATGAGATTGAACTAGGTATTGGGATACCGACGATCGAATCTCGGGCAAGTAACATACCGATGACAAAGGGAACAACATATGTTGTTATGCGGTTTGACCGATAAAGATCTTCGTAGAATATGTGGGAGCCAATATGGGCATCCAGGTCCCGCTATTGGTTATTGACCGGAAACAAGTTCTAGGTCATGTCTACATAGTTCTCGAACCCGTAGGGTCCGCACGCTTAACGTTTTGTTGACCATATAGTACTATATGAGTTATGTATGTTGGTAACCGAATGTTGTTCGGAGTACCCGGATGAGATCATGGACATGACGAGGAACTCCGGAATGGTCCGGAGATAATGTTTGATATATGGGATAATAGTGTTTGATCTCCGGAAGAGTTCCGGAATTCACCGGAAGGGGTTCCGGATGTTTCCCGAAATGTTTGGGAACAAGAACACGTTATTTGGGCCAAAGGGGAAAGCCCACAAGGTTTTTGGAAAGCGCAAAAGGAAGTTTTGCGGAGTCCAGGGGCCAGACGCCAGGGTCCCTGGCGTCTGGGTCCAAACGCCGGGAACCCTGGCGTCTGGCCCTGGAGTCCGAGAAGGACTCTTGCCTTTTGGGTGAAACCGACTTTGTGGAGGCTTTTACTCCAAGTTTCGACCCCAAGGCTCAACATATAAATAGAGGGGTAGGGCTAGCACCAAAGAGACATCAAGAAACACCAAGCTGTGTCCGGCAACCCCATCCCCTCTAATTTATCCTCCGTCATCGTTTCTGTAGTGCTTAGGCGAAGCCCTGCGGAGATTGTTCTTCACCAACACCATCACCACGCTGTCGTGCTGCCGGAACTCATCTACTACTTTGCCCGTCTTGCTGGATCGAGAAGGCGAGGACGTCATCGAGCTGAACGTGTGCAGAACTCGGAGGTGCCGTGCGTTTGGTACTTGGATCGGTCGGATCGTGAAGACGTACGACTACATAAACCGCGTTGATAAACGCTTCCGCTCAACGATCTTCAAGGGTATGAAGATACACTCCCCCTCTCAGTGCTATGCATCACCATGATCTTGCGTGTGCGTAGAATTTTTTTTGAAATTACTACGTTCCCCAATAGTGGCATCCGAGCCAGGTTTTATGCGTAGATGTTATATGCACGAGTAGAACACAAGTGAGTTGTGGGCGATACAAGTCATACTGCTTACCAGCATGTCATACTTTGGTTCGGCGGTATTGTTGGATGAAGCGGCCCAGACCGACATTACGTGTACGCTTATGCGAGACTGGTTCTACCGACGTGCTTTGCACACAGGTGGCTGGCGGGTGTCTGTTTCTCCAACTTTAGTTGAACCGAGTGTGGCTACGCCCGGTCCTTGCGAAGGTTAAAACATCACTAACTTGACGAACTATCGTTGTGGTTTTGATGCGTAGGTAAGAACGGTTCTTGCTCAACCTGTAGCAGCCACGTAAAATTTGCAACAACAAAGTAGAGGACGTCTAACTTGTTTTTGCAGGGCATGTTGTGATGTGATATGGTCAAGACGTGATGCTATATTTTATTGTATGAGATGGTCATGTTTTGTAACCGAGTTATCGGCAACTGGCAGGAGCCATATGGTTGTCGCTTTATTGTATGAAATGCAAACGCCCTATAATTGCTTTACTTTATCACTAAGCGGTAGCGATAGTTGTAGAAGCAATAGATTGCGTAACGACAACGATGCTACGATGGAGATCAAGGTGTCGTGCCGGTAACGATGGCGATCACAACGATGCTTCGAAGATGGAGATCACAAGCACAAGATGATGATGGCCATATCATATCACTTATATTGATTGCATGTGATGTTTATCCTTTATGCATCTTATCTTGCTTTGATTGGCGGTAGCATTTTAAGATGATCTCTCACTAAATTATCAAGAAGTGTTCTCCCTGAGTATGCACCGTTGCGAAAGTTCTTCGTGCTGAGACACCACGTGATGATCGGGTGTGATAGGCTCTACGTTCAAATACGGGTGCAAAACAGTTGCACACGCGGAATACTTAGGTTAAACTTGACGAGCCTAGCATATACAGATATGGCCTCGGAACACGGAGACCGAAAGGTCGAACGTGAATCATATAGTAGATATGATCAACATAGTGATGTTCACCATTGAAAACTACTCCATCTCACGTGATGATCGGACATGGTTTAGTTGATTTGGATCACGTGATCACTTAGATGACTAGAGAGATGTCTGTCTAAGTGGGAGTTCTTATATAATATGATTAATTGAACTTAAATTTTGTTGGGGAACGTAGCAGAAATTCAAAATTTTCCTACGTGTCATCAAGATCTATCTATGGAAAAACCAGCAATGAGGGGAAGGAGAGTGCATCTACATACCCTTGTAGATCGCTAAGCGGAAGCGTTCAAGAGAACGGGGTTGAAGGAGTCGTACTCGTCGTGATCCAAATCACCGGAGATCCTAGTGCCGAACGGACGGCACCTCCGCGTTCAACACACCTACAACCCGGTGACGTCTCCCATGCCTTGATCCAGCAAGGAGAGAGGGAGAGGTTGAGGAAGACTTCGTCCAGCAGCAGCACAACGGCGTGGTGGTGATGGAGGAGCGTGGCAATCCTGCAGGGCTTCGCCAAGCACCACGGGAGAGGAGAAGGGAGAGAGGTAGGGCTGCGCCAGGGAGAGGTCAAACTCATCTGTTGGCAGCCCCAAAACCCTCAAGTATATATAGGGGGAGAGGGAGGGTTGCACCCCCACCTAGGGTTCCACCCCTAGGGGCGGCGGCCAGCCCAAACCCATCTAGGGTGCGGCCAAGGGGGGAGGAGAGGGGAAACTTGCACCCCAAGTTAGGTGGGTGCGCCCCCTCCCCCAAACCCTAGGCGCCTTGGGCCCTTGTGGGGGGGGTGCACCAGCCCACCTGGGGCTGGTCCCCTCCCACACTTGGCCCATGCAGCCCTCCGGGGATGGTGGCCCCACCTGGTGGACCCCCGGGACCCTCCCGGTGGTCCCGGTACGTTACCGATAAAACCCGAAACTTTTCCAGTGACCAAAATAGGACTTCCCATATATAAATCTTTACCTCCGGACCATTCCGGAACTCCTCGTGACGTCTGGGATCTCATTCGGGACTCCGAACAACATTCGGTAACCACATACAAACTTCCTTTATAACCCTAGCGTCATCGAACCTTAAGTGTGTAGACCCTATGGGTTCGGGAACCATGCAGACATGACCGAGACGTTCTTCGGTCAATAACCAACAGTGGGATCTGGATACCCATGTTGGCTCCCACATGTTCCACGACGATCTCATTGGATGAACCACGATGTCAAGGACTCAATCGATCCCGTATACAATTACCTTTGTCTAACGGTATTGTACTTGCCCGAGATTCAATCGTCGGTATACCGATACCTTGTTCAATCTCGTTACCGGCAAGTCTCTTTACTCGTTCCGTAACACATCATCCCGTGATCAACCCCTTGGTCACATTGTGCACATTATGATGATGTCCTACCGAGTGGGCCCAGAGATACCTCTCCGTTTACACGGAGTGACAAATCCCAGTCTCGATTCGTGCCAACCCAACAGACACTTTCGGAGATACCTGTAGTGCACCTTTATAGCCACCCAGTTACGTTGTGACGTTTGGTACACCCAAAGCATTCCTACGGTATCCGGGAGTTGCACAATCTCATGGTCTAAGGAAAAGATACTTGACATTAGAAAAGCTTTAGCATACGAACTACACGATCTTTGTGCTAGGCTTAGGATTGGGTCTTGTCCATCACATCATTCTGCTAATGATGTGATCCTGTTATCAGCGACATCCAATGTCCATGGTCAAGAAACCGTAACCATCTATTGATCAACGAGCTAGTCAACTAGAGGCTTACTAGGGACATGGTGTTGTCTATGTACCCACACATGTATCTGAGTTTCCTATCAATACAATTATAGCATGGATAATAAACAATTATCATGAACAAGGAAATATAATAATAACTAATTTATTATTGCCTCTAGGGCATATTTCCAACAAATTTATTATGAACTTAGTCCTGGTAGTATTTTACAAATTATGTTGTAGATCAATGGCTTGCATTGTTGCTTTCATATGTTTACTTTGATATGTTCCTAAAGAAAATTGTGTTGAAAGATGTTAGTAGCAATGATGCGGATTGTATCCGTGATCTGAGGTTTATCCTCATTATTGCACAGAAGAATTATGTCCTTAATGCACCGCTAGGTGAAAGACCTATTGCAGGAGCAGATGCAGACGTTATGAACGTTTGGCTAGCTCAATATGATGACTACTTGATAGTTTAGTGCACCATGCTTAACGGCTTAGACTCAGGACTTCAAAGACGTTTTGAACGTCATGGACCATATGAGATGTTCCAGGAGTTGAAGTTAATATTTCCAGTAAATACCCGAGTTGAGAGATATGAAGTCTCCAACAAGTTCTATAGCTAAAAGATGGAGGAGAATCGCTCAACTAGTGAGCATGTGCTCAGATTGTCTGGGTACTTCAATCGCTTGAATCAAGTGGGAATTAATCTTCCAGATAAGATAGTGATTGACAGAATTCCCTAGTCACCATCACTAAGTTACTAGAACTTCGTGATGAACTATAGTATGCAAGGGATGACGAAAACGATTCCCGAGCTCTTCGTGATGTTGAAATCGACGAAGGTAGAAATCAAGAAAGAGCATCAAGTGTTGATGATTGACAAGACCACTAGTTTCAAGAAAAGGGCAAAGGGAAAGAAAGGGAAACTTCAAGTAGAATGGCAAACAAGTTATCACTCCCGTGAAGAAGACCAAAGCTGGACCAAAGCCTGAAACTGAGTACTTCTACTGCAAAGGAAATGATCACTGAAAGCGGAAATGCCCTGAATATTTGGTGGATAAGAAGGATGGCAAAGTGAACAAGGGTATATTTGATATACAGGTTATTGATGTGTACCTTACTAGTGCTTATAGTAGCCCCTGAGTATTTGATACTTGTTCGGTTGCTAAGATCAGTAACTCAAAACAGGAGTTACAGAATAAACAGAGACTAGTTCAGGGGAAGTGACGATGATTGTTGGAAGTAGTTCCAAGATTGATATGATCATCATCACACACTCCCTATACTTTCGAGATAAGTGTTAAACCTAAATAAATGTTATTTGGTGTTTGTGTTGAGCATGAATATGATTTGATCATGTTTATTGCAATATGGTTATTCATTTAAAGTCAGAGAATAATTGTTGTTCTGTTTACATGAATAAAACCTTCAATGGTCATACACCCAATGAAAATAGTTTGTTGGATCTCGATTGTAGTGATACACATATTCATAACATTGATGCCAAAAGATGCAAAGTTAATAATGATAGTGCAACTTATTTGTGGCACTGCCGTTTGGGTCATATCGGTGTAAAGCGTATGAAGAAACTCCATAAAGATGGATTTTCAGAATCACTTGGTTATGAATCATTTGATGCTTGCGAACCGTGCCTTTTGGGCAAGATGACTAAAACTCCGTTCTTCGGAACAATGAAACGAGCCACTGACTTATTGGAAATAATACATACCGATGTATGCGATCCAATGAGTATTGATGCTCGTGGCAAGTATCGTTATTTTCTGACCTTCACAGATGATTTGAGCAGATATGGGTATATCTACTTAATGAAACATAAGTCTGAAATAGTTGAAAGGTTCAAAGAATTTCAGAGTGAAGTGGAAAAATCATCGTAACAAGAAAATAAAGTTTCTATGATCTAATCGTAGAGATGAATATTTGAGCTACGAGTTTGGCCTTCATTTTAAACAATGTGGAATAGTTTCACAGCTCACGCCACATGGAACACCATAGCGTAATGGTGTGTCCGAACGTCGTAACCGTACTTTATTGGATATGGTGCGATCTATGATGTATCTTACTGATTTACCACTATTGTTTTGGGGTTATGCATTAGAGATAACTACATTCACTTTAAATAGGGCACCATCTAAATTCGTTGAGATGACACCGTATGAACTATGGTTTAGAAGTAAACCTAAGCTGTCGTTTCTTAAAGTTTGGAGTTGCGATGCTTATGTGAAAAAGCTTTCAACCTGATAAGCTCGAACCCAAATCGGAGAAGTGCGTCTTCATAGAATACCCAAAGGAAACTGTTGGGTACACCTTCTATCACATATCCGAAGGCAAAACATTCATTGCTAAGAATGGATCCTTTCTAGAGAAGGAGTTTCTCTCGAAAGAAGTGAGTGGGAGGAAAGTAGAGCTTGATAAGGTAATTTGTACCTTCTCCCGAATCGGAAAGTAGTTCATCACAGAAATCAGTTCCAGTGATTCCTAGACCAATTAGTGAGGAAGCTAATGATGATGATCATGAAACTTCAGATTAAGTTACTACAAAACCTCGTAGGTCTTCCAAAGTACAGTCCGCACCAGAGTGGTACGGTAATCCTGTTCTGGAAGTCATGTTACTAGACCATGATGTACCTATGAACTATGAGGAAGCGATGATGAGCCCAGATTCCGCGAAATGGCTTGAGGCCATGTAATCTGAGATGGGATCCATGTATGAGAACAAAGTGTGGACTTTGGTGGAGTTTCCCGATGATCGGCAAGCCATATTGTATAAATGGATCTTCAAGAGGAAGACAGACGCTGATAGTAGTGTTACTATCTACAAAGCTCAACTTGTCGCAAAAAGATTTTCGACAAGTTCAAGGTGTTGACTACAATGAGATTTTCTCAACTGTAGCGATGCTTAAGTCTATCCGAATCATGTTAGCAATTGCCACATCTTATGAAATCTGGCAAATGGATGTCAAAACTGCTTTCCTTAATGGTTTTCTTAAAGAAGAGTTGTATATGATGCAACCAGAAGGTTTTGTCGATCCTAAAGGTGCTAACAAAATGTGCAAGCTCCAGCGATCCATCTATGGACTGGTGCAAGGATCTCGGAGTGGGAATATACGCTTTGATAAGTTGATCAAAGCATATAGTTTTATACAGACTTTCGGTGAAGCCTGTATTTACAATAAAGTGAGTGGGAGCACTACAGCCTTTCTGATAAATATATGTGAGTAACATATTGTTGATCAGAAATGATGTAGATTTTTTCTGGAAAGCATAAAGGAGTATTTGAAAGGAGTTATTTAAAAGAAAGACCTCATTAAAGCTACTTACATATTGAGCATCAAGATCTATTGAGATAGATCAAGAAGCTTGATAAGTTTTTCAATAAGTACATACCTTGTCAAGATTTTGAAATAGTTCAAAATGGAACAGTCAAAGAAAGAGTTCTTGCCTGTGCTGCAAAGGTGTGAAATTGAGTAAGACTCAAATCCCGACCACGATAGAAAATAGAAAGAGAATGAATGAAAGTCATTCCCTATGCCTCAGTCATAGGTTCTATAAAAGTATGCCATGCTATGGACCAGACCTATTGTATACTCTGCCCTGGTTTGGCAAGGGAGTACAACAGTGATCTAGGAGTAGATCACTGGACATTGGTCAAGAATATCCTTAGTGAGGACTAAGGAAATATTTCTCGATTATGGAGGTGATAAAAGAGCCCATCGTAAAGAGTTACATCGGTGCAAGTTTTTACACCGATCCAGATGACTCTAAGTCTCAATCTAGATACATATTGAAAGTGGGAGCAATTAGCTAGAGTAGCTCCATGCAGAGCATTGCAGACATAGAATATTTGCAAAATACATACGACTCTGAATGTGACAGACCCGTTGACTAAGCTTCTCTCACGAGCAAAACATGATCACATCTTAGTACTCTTTGGGTGTTAATCACATAGCAATGTGAACTAGATATTGACTCTAGTAAACCGTTTTGGTATTGGTCACATGATGATGTGAACTACGGGTGTTAATCACATGCAGGTGTAAACATTAGTGTTAAATCACATGGTGATGTGAACTAGATTATTGACTCTAGTGCAAGTGGGAGACTGAAGGAAATATGCCCTAGAGGCAATAATAAAGTTATTATTTATTTCCTTATATCATGATAAATTTTTATTATTCATGCTAGAATTGTATTAACCGGACACATAATACATGTGTGAATACATAGACAAACATAGTGTCACTAGTATGCCTCTACTTGACTAGCTCGTGAATCAAAGATGGTTAAGTTTCCTAGCCATAGACATGAGTTGTCATTTGATTAATGGGATCACATCATTAGGAGAATGATGTGATTGACTTGACCCATTCCGTTAGCTTAGCACTTGATCGTTTAGTATGTTGCTATTGCTTTCTTCATGACTTATACATGTTCCTATGACTATGAGATTATGCAACTCCCGTTTACTGGAGGAACACTTTGTGTGCTACCAAATGTCACAACGTAACTGGGTGATTATAAAGGAGCACTACAAGTGTCTCCGAAAGTACATGTTGAGTTGGCGTATTTCGAGATTAGGATTTGTCACTCCGATTGTCGGAGAGGTATCTTTGGGCCCTCTCAGTAATGCACATCACTATAAGCCTTGCAAGCAATGTAGCTAATGAGTTAGTTACGGAATGATGCATTACGTAACGAGTAAAGAGACTTGCCGGTAACGAGATTGAACTAGGTATTGGGATACTGACGGTCGAATCTCAGGCAAGTAACATACCGATGACAAAGGGAACAACGTATGTTGTTATGCGGTTTGACCGATAAAAATCTTCATAGAATATGTGGGAGCCAATATGGGCATCCAGGTCCCGCTATTGGTTATTGACCAGAAACGTGTCTCGGTCATGTCTACATAGTTCTCGAACCCGTAGGGTCCGCACGCTTAATGTTTCGTTGACGATATAGTATTATATGAGTTATGTATGTTGGTAACCGAATGTTGTTTGGAGTCCCGGATGAGATCATGGACATGACGAGGAACTCCGGAATG
Source organism: Triticum aestivum (assembly GCF_018294505.1). Lineage (NCBI taxonomy): Eukaryota > Viridiplantae > Streptophyta > Magnoliopsida > Poales > Poaceae > Triticum > Triticum aestivum. The sequence continues at coordinate 206,549,985 of NC_057795.1, read as the reverse complement.
GTCCGGATATGAAGTTTAATATATGGGATAATGTTGTTTGGTCTCTGGAAGGGTTCTGGAATTCACCGGAAGGGGTTCCGGATGTTTCCCGAAATGTTTGGGTACGAGAACACGTTATTTGGGCCAAAGGGGAAAGCCCACAAGGTTTTTGGAAAGCGCAAAAGGAAGTTTTGCAGAGTCCAGGGGCCAGACGCCAGGGTTCCCGGCGTCTGGACCCAGACGCCGGGAACCCTGGCGTGTGGCCCTGGAGTCCGAGAAGGACTCTTGCCTTTCGGGTGAAACCAACTTTGTGGAGGCTTTTACTCCAAGTTTCGACCCCAAGGCTCAACATATAAATAGAGGGGCAGGGCTAGCACCAAAGACACATCAAGAAACACCAAGCCGTGTGCCGGCAACCCTGTTCCCTCTAGTTTATCCTCCATCATAGTTTCTGTAGTGCTTAGGCGAAGCCCTGCGGAGATTGTTCTTCACCAACACCGTCACCACGCCGTCGTGCTGCCGGAACTCATCTACTACTTCGCCCGTCTTGCTGGATCGAGAAGGCGAGGACGTCATCGATCTGAACGTGTGCAGAACTCGGAGGTGCCGTGCGTTCGGTACTTGGATCGGTCGGATTGTGAAGACGTACGACTACATCAACCGCGTTGACAAACGCTTCCGCTCAGCGATCTTCAAGGGTATGAAGATATACTCCCCCTCTCGTTGCTATGCATCACCATGATCTTGCGTGTGTGTAGATTTTTTTTCGAAATTACTATGTTCCCCAACACCTATGCCTTCCCCTAATCCATGAGAACCCGAAAGTTTTCACAAGTCATACTCTTCTGGTGTTCTACCAGATAAAATTCCAACACTACAGTTATATCAAGCGAGAGGTGAGTGAAATGATATGCATTAAATAAGTGGGAGTCGGCCTTGAACTTTGTGTTCATGCCCATGAAAATGATGTAGACCTTCTCGGAAGCTTCTTGCAAAATGATTATCCAGCTGTATGATTCTTTCGGTATTCTTGAAATTGATTCCTTATAGTTATGGTTTCGACCATGCTGTCCTGATCTGATATATCTGATGGGAATCCATTCCAGTGCCTCGTCTATTTTTGGCAATGTTGAAGTATCTACTGTCATAGGCCAATGAACCGGTTCTACTTCTATCATGTTCTACCTTCGAGTATTACCCTTGGTATCTCGGAGATGTCTTGCCATTGCACCACATCTTACTAACCTTGTTGAAGTAATGTATTTCCTTGTCGAAATCACTCTATGGGTTCTGGGTTGTTGTCAACCGAGGACACCGACTAGTGAAATTATTCCACACTACAAATCAAATACCCCTAGTATTTTTACTAGGAAATTCTGAACTCAATCTGGTCATTCCTAGACTATCGGCTGCATCCTAGTCTTGCTACCTTTGACTGTGCTACCTCGTCCTTCTCTGGTGCACGAATTCTTCAGTGTGTGAGCATGATTTACGTCGAGCTTTCAACATCATGTTGCTTGTCTTGAAAGGCAACTTTGGTTCCGAGCTTGCATCTTATATATTGATCCTATAACTTGCCACTTCATCATTCCCTTGCTTGTTGCCGTTGTTGTTTGATTTCATCCTCTTGAAACCTCCCGGCAGATGTGTCGGATCACCTTCAAAACTTTGACTTCTTTCGAGATGTCAACTATGCTCATGATGAGAAATACCCTCCTTGCCCTCGATGATTTTTATTATCATCGACAACACCCTTGACTTCCTTTCATCGCGAACTTGTCCACATTATGAATACAACTTGCTCTCCAGCTAGTGTTGTGTTCTGCCTCGAAGTATTACTGTCTTTTCTATCGAGAATGTTGTGGGGATTGCTCCGCCTCTTAGAAATTCTCGGTATGATGATACTTCTCACCATCACAATTTTTTCTTGGTCCTCGTGTTGATTCCAACCGGGGTACCAACAAGTGAACGGTGTTGTTTGGATTTTGCCCTTCTAGCAACCCTATTGCTTTGAAGCTAATGGTCGGCCATTCATTCTTAGACTACTGACTATTGAATCGCCATTCTGACATTGGTCGTGCAACTCAACCCATATTTCGGGCGCACCTTTCAACCAATGTTTAATTGTGTATGTTTTCCTCGAGCATACTTCATTATATCATTTGATCTAACAAATGTTATCTCCTTGTTCACATAATTGTGGAAATCCATCTTGTGGAAATCTCGGTGAGTTGTTGCTGAGTTCATCAGCCACCTCCTCCTCCTCTCCTTGCCTTAATGATGAACTCTTGTTTCAGAACTCGCTTCCATAGTTCATTTCCCGAGAGTCATATAATGTCGTCTCTTCAATTGTCTTGCACCTCTTCTTCTCAGGCATCCTAAGTCTGAGGTGTCCTAACACCAATCAGATTTGAAACTTGTCAGATATGATGGTTGGAACATTTTCCAAGAGTCATAGCATTGATCTTTATATAACCCAGTAAGGTGATAACATGCCTAGCACACCTGGTCGGAGGACCTGTTGTTATAGTTTCCTTTTTAGCAAGGTTAACCATTCTTCCATGGGGAAATTGAAGGACCTATTCTATAGGTTGTTCCTAATGAATCCTTTGTCTATCCAAGTCCGACCTTTGCTTGAACACCATGCAATGCTATCTTGAAGCATGTCTGTGGTACTCCGATTTTCAACAAGGACATTTGAAGCCCAATGCTAAATGTTTCTCGCTCATTTATCCAAACCCCATTGTATGGGTAATGTTATAAAATTTCTCTCACCTTACCTAAAGAGTTTTCTACATTATATCCTGCCCTGGATATCATGCTCTCCTTGTCCTTGGGAAGGATATACCCTTGAAATATGTGTTTAAACACATTTTTCCTTTCCATTGATCTGGTTAAATTTGATAATCATATCTTCCTTTCCATTGTTTGGTTTAACCTTTCTTGTGATCTATATGATCTAAGCAGTAATATTCTCCTGCTCTTGTAAACACCTCGGTGTACAATTCTGTCAGAAAGACCCTGTTATTTTTGTTGATGACATTCTGGTAACCACCGATGGATGAGAACTTTGCCTACTGGTTCGCCTTGTTCAACGAGCAGGAAAATGGTTCTCTTCGTCCCTCGCCCTTGGTACCGATGTTGTTGCCGACATAACCGACAGACTATCCTCTGACATGCCTTGCTCACATGATCGTGCAAGATGTCATCGCCCTTCATACTTTTAACCCACATGGTGGGCCCATAACCCACAGTTCCACAGGATCGAAGACTGACTCTCCTGTACACCTTGTTGACAAAGTTATCCCTTACTCTTGGTTTCGTAGGTAATTCGCGAGCCACCTTCCTAGTGATCTATACTGGTATCGGACATAATACTTATTCCGATTGCTTTGAACCCCTTTCACACTTTGTTTCAGGCATCGAACGATTGCTTGCCGCTTGAAACTTATCATGACACCTTACTTTGCTCTCGATATTTTCTAAAGGTTTGTAATTCGAGAGTTACTTTTCGCCACCTTCCCTGGTGTTATCTACCAGATAAGCGACCTTCTAGAGGCCAGTTCTTCTGAAGATACCCATTATCCTTTTTCGTAAGTACGATGGAACCCCCGGAGGAAGGATGACGACTTCATCATGATGCCCTGAAACAGAGAAATAAAGACATCAACATAATGGATCGACCTCTTCGAGAAGAGCAACCAAGACCGAGGACACCCGTTAGAATTTCGTAACCAGAACTTTCCCCCTTACTCCCCTCCTAAATCTCGGGATGAGATTTCTTGTAGTGGAGGAGAATTATGACGCCCGGATAATTAGGCTACAGTAATCCTATGTTAATGATGCCACATCACCACGGTTACTGTTGATAATCTCGCGTTAGTTCAAAACCGGTTCGAATTCAAAATCAAAATAAAGGCAAACAACAAAAGTTTTCAAATATTAAAACTAAATTGTTCGGGTTGTGTCAAATAATGCGTAGGTAACTATGATGGAGAAACCACATTTTATAAAAGGTTTAAATGCACTTAAGTAATTAAAATAGTAGGTAAAACAATTAAATAAATGCATTTTGGATTTTATAAAATACTAAACTATTTTGTTCATGGATAAAACCTTTTGTGGCAGTAGTTATAATTGTAACTCTATTTTTGGTATGGCTTTCACTTTCTGTAAAACTATAATCTATTACATAAGTAAGAGAAAACAGAAATAAGAAAATAAATAACAAGAGAAAAATAGAAATAAATAAAAAGAAAGGAAACAGAAATTAACCTACTATGCACCTGGGCCTTGCTGTGAACAGGCAAGGCCCAACCCACCTGGAGCTCGTCCCCAACCTCTCTGTTCATCAGAGGCTGGGTGGACACCGCGCCGTCGTCCGTGGCCATGGATGGCCATGTGCCGAACATCCAGCCCCAGCCCGGCGTCTATAAGGCCCTCCTCGACCCCGTACGCGAACCCTAGCCCCCCTCATCTCACCCTCTTGCGCCGCCATCATCATTTTTGTTCGCGCCCGAGAGGCTGCCGGCCATGGCCATCGTCGTAGCTGTGGCCAGCACGCTCGCTGTCGCCTGAGAAGATGTGCGGGAGGACGGACGTACTCCTCTACTTTGTCTACACCACAGGATCGACGCCATAGAACCCCAACGCTGCTGCCTGCTTCATCTTCTTCCTCAGACGCCACCGGACCTCCTCGTCAAGTTTGCCACCGTCTGCCGCTCCTAACCTTCCACCGGCCTTTCTTGTGCCCCGCGGTGAGCTCCTCGGCGATTCCCCCTAATTCCCCATCGATTCCATGATGTATCACCGCTCCCCGCAAGCGCCGAATCTCGCCATCGCCGTGGACGACCTGCCTCTCGTTGCCGAGCTCTCTGAGCCTCCCAGTGTCTTCCGTCGTGCCTGTAGTGATCTATAGCTGCTTCCTAGATGCTCCTTTTGCTCACCCTCGAGCTGCAGCCGACCCGCCGTAAACACCATGCTCCGACCGCCGCCGCGGAGCCGCGTGCTCGTTCCCGTCCAGCTCCGGCGCCTCCCGCGACCTACCGCGATCTGACCGCACGTAGCCATGTTCGGTCGCACCTTGTCGCCACTCGCCGCGCCTACACACACTACCTCACCCAGGTCACGCCGTTGTGCCGCCTGCGCATGCGCGCGCTTGCTGCTACCTGCTACTGCTGTTGCCGCTTTCTACTACCTGCCGCTGCTGTTTTGCTGTTCTGCTGCCGCTGCTGCCTTGCTCTTTGCTGCTGCTACTCTTGCCGCAGTTGCTGCTCCTTGCTATTGCCGCTGCTACCTGCTCTCGCTCTAGCTGCTATTGCTGGCCATGGCCTTGACCATGGCCAAGAGCACCATGGGCGTTCTGTGTGTGTATGACCGGCTTGGCAATTAAGGGGGTGTTTGGTTTAGGGACTTCTTAGTCCTAGAGACTAGAAAAAGTCCCTAAAAAGTCCCTAGGAACCAAACGGGAGGGACTTTTTCTACAAGGACTAGAAAAAAACTCTACTGGAGAGTTTTTTTTTATTAGTCCCTGGGGCTAGAAAAAGTCCTAGGACTTCTGAACCAAACACCCCCTAATAAGGACATTAAAACTGAGCCTCAACCGAGCTCTCTCACGCCATACTGATTTCTTGCCGTCCGTTTTAGTCATTGGAGAGTTTCTAGCCGTCAGATCTATTGTATCTATGGACCTCCAGCGCACTTTGAAAATTCTGGCCCAACTGTCCTAATGGGCAGCTGCTCCAGGAGAAAAACCGAGTCTTCTGGTAAACTGGGCCGCTTACCCAGCCCATTTTGCTCCCGTCCCCGAAAGAAAAAAGCGAGCGCTCCACACGGGGGTCGATACAGAGGAGGGGATCGGTCATCGGCGACAGAGGGATCGAGCCGCGCCTGATGCAGGCGACGAGGTCGATCGATCCAGCCGACGCGCGCGCATTGCGGCCGACGCGGGCGATCGCCTGCGAGGGGATCGAGCTGTCGGTGCAAGACGGGATCCAGCGGACGCACACATTGCGGGGTGACTCGGTGGGCGCTCGATCCAGCCGACACTGTCGATTGGGCTTCGAGGGACAAAGGGAAGGGACGCGAGCGATGAAGGCCGACGCCTCAGCTGATCGAAACTGCTCCGCGGTACTTATAGACGCAATAATAATTCAGTTTATGAGCCCACATTCACGCCGAGGGTTACAGAGGTACTCCCTCCGTAAACTAATATAAGAGTGTTTAGATGACTATTTTAGTGATCTAAACGCTCTTATATTAGTTTACTGAGGGAGTATATGCCTATATATGCTTCCTCCCCTGCCACTCTTCGCTCACCCTGATGCTGGGTAGGTTTCCTCTTTTCAGTTCATGTAAGATTCAGTGCCAAGCAATTACATTATTCTGGCATCTTTGAGCATGATACTCGGGTAGGTTGCCTCTTTTCAGTTCAGGCTGTCTATACTCGACTGATTTGGGCACATCTTAGAGCTTGGTACTGGGATTATTTGTTCGGCAGTTCATAATATGAATTGGCTTTTGGACAGGTACTTACTCCACGCCTCATCCTTATACATTTTACCATCGATGTTTTTACGCTGCATGTGTTATTCATTATTGCCATGCTGCTATATGGAACAGATTAGAAAACTATGTTACAATGTGTAAAAAACCGTCCTTGATGTTTTGATCTTTAGAGGATAAATTGATGTCGGCTCAGACAACTGACTTATCGATCTGATCCTTTATGTTGTGTGACCGTCTGATCGTTGGTAGCCAATAATTTCTTCTCTTTGTCTGGTGTGCAGCATGCAAGAGAAAATCCCCTTAACCATGTTCTGTTCTGCTCTGCTCATGTTCTGATTATGTTAATCATCTGGCCAGTTGACAAGGGAACCTACCCTGAATCTCTTCCTATGATCTTATTCAACTTGTGAGGTGAATTGACAGATTATGCTTCTTATTAATTCGGTACTAATTTTGTGAACACTTATATTAAATAAGCTGTACATCAGTTAATGAAAAATACTACATGGATGGAATTTTGTAGCAATAGAGAAGTATGCTTATTAGGACTATGCTTACATTAAGAATGTAGACAATCAATATTTTGCATGACATAGATACTTCTACATCAATCTTATTGTTTCTGTGCAGTGTTAGTTAGTTATCATTGCAGTATGGAACTTTGCATGTTAAGAAACTCCCTCCTGCTCCTTCCCTCTCCACAGTTGCACTCGCGCCGAAAACAAATTGGATCGTGGGCGGAGCACATAATTGCGAAGTGGAGCTGCTCAGATCGCTGTCGTTCTAGACTGATCCTCCAAATATTGCAGGAAAAAAGTAGATCATGCCGATGGCAGTGGCCGGCGTCACTTCCTCGATTCTCAACGGGTCTGTGTATTTCACCTTCTGTGCATCGCCTACTTTCTACAATAAGTTAATTACTCGATTTGGTCTCCGTGATGTCGAATGGGAGAGGAAGACGAGAGGCTGAGCACGAAAGCATGCCAAGGAGAGTTGAACTCATCACATATGTGTTTGGGCCCTCCCCACCTCGACCTCTACCGGCGGTGCCCTTCTCATGGTTACAGCAGCGTCTATATATTTAGGAAACTTTCGATCGTTATATGGTCCAAATGGACGGGCGTGGCAACGTGGTTAGAAGGTGATGCGCTGGTTCTAATTCTCGTTTGTTGTCTACATATACTGTTGTGTTCTCTGTCCAATTCATAATTTCAAATGATTGCAGCATCTCTACAAGGAGGAATTCGAGCTATGTGCTGCTTGGTTTCTTTTGTTCTTCCAGCTGAATCTGCCGGCATACAATAGCTAACGGACAGGCCAGTATCAGTATGCTCTTATGCCTCATCTCACTATCTTAGTTGTACTATGTACCCTTTATTCGTATGATATGATTTCACTCTCTATGATTGTTTGAAATAATCAAAGTACACATACTGTTCCTGCCCTATGTAGCAGGTTATTGAGCAAGGGAAAAATGCGCAAAAGAAAGACAAATGTCGTACAAGGCCTGAGGGATCAAATAAAAATATTGTTCTTCCCAGACCAAAATGAACAAAACGTACCTATTATAAACTTGCAGACCAACCTTCTTATTACCACAAGCTTATTTTTACACTGTCCTGCCCAGGTACAAGGTGGGTCTTATTGATGCTGATGAATTAGGGGAACCTGAGTTTGTGTTCTTTGCTTCAGTTGCTGAACAAGCTATTGGCAAGAGACTTGAAGTTATCATGCACGGTGCATCAGACAGCCCATTTGTTGTTCCTGCAGAGTTATCAGTCTTGATATCAGAAATTCACACTTCCCTTAACTATCAATGAGAAGGGCCTTAACCACGGGCAACTCTCTTTCTAAGTGAACGGAACATCAACAGAGACATCTGTGTAAGCTAGCAAGGTGTGTAATTTTGCTTAATACCGATATCCAAATTTCCAATTTATTTACTTTCACCTATCAGTATATCTCTTTGATAGGTAAACACAAAGCAGACATTTAGTGCCCACCCCTCAAAATATTGCAGCGTGGAGCTTCTAATTCCTCTCATGTATCATTGTTTATCCTCTTTTTCTTACCTATAAGGCTAACGCAGATACAACAACAATAAATGCAAACAAATTTATTCATCAGTTACAGATGCATGCTGCAAAATGATAACTGAATACTTATAAATGCCTGAATATCAATCGCCCATTAAACACCGTGTAATGGTCATTAGCCTGTCCTCTCACACACCATTCTAATATAAATATAGAACATTTCCAGTATAGGTTGAATTATTAACCAATTCCTGCCAAAAGGTACCTACGTTCTTAGTTTATGTTTTGTTGCATGGCTTTTTTGGATCTGACATTTTCATACCCTTCTTTCAGATGGATAATCCTACCAATGAACACATTCCAGGAACTGTTGAAGCATGACAGAAGGCCCAGTCCAAGATCATACTTCCAGATGAATTTAGAAATGCCAGCCCGACAACAAATCTAATAGCCCAATATCCTTGCCTTGTTTAATCCTCCTGTCATCTCATGTATACCTCTGGCTTTCAATATTCAATAAAGGATGGAGCTACACAACTAAAAACAAAATCTCAAGCTAAAATTACAATACAGAATTACTAAACAATGTGTCAACGTATTTTCGTATCAATTCCTACCATTAAATCGCACAAATTGACGGGCGCAGCAACGCGCGCCGGCATGCCCTCTCACGCCTCCATCCTCCTGGTCCGTTGGATCTTAATTTCTGGTCGTCATCTACCGTTGAATCCTCGTTTCAGTCTAAGCTTTCGCGACCTGGGCCGGCTGTTCGTTAAACCGCTACTCCCGTGGAAAAATCGAAGGTTTCTGGTTAACTGGGCCATCTATCCAGCCCATTTAGCCTCGAGCCGTCCGAAAAAGACACCTCAACCACTCGCCGCAGAAAAAAAGAGAGGACAAATTGCTCGCTTCCCTCCCCGACCTCTCCTCTCCCTCGTGACCTGGAAGAAAAAGGAAATCGCCGCATCGCCTCTCCATCACCATCTGCATCCCCCTGTTTCATATATTTATCTCATGATCTTTGGGGCGAGACCCTAGACATACTTTTGCGGCGGCGCCGCCCTTGCAACGCGCGCGTCCGTGCAACCGCAGCAGCCATGCCCGACGAGCCTAATCTCGGCAAGTACATCGCCTGCATCATGTACCTGAAGTCGCGGGACGGCAGGAGCCATCGCAGACCGGGTTGAGGAGGCTGAAGAGCGGCTGACCCGCGCTCATCGTGCACCTCTTCCGATCTCTCTCCTCTCGTGAGCCCTGGGCGGAGGAGGGATTCGTTGCTGCAGGAGGGGATCGATAGGAAGTAATCACTCTTCATGGCGGATGATGTGCGCCCCACGCAGGTGGGGCTTATTGGCTGGTTTCCTCTCTGTTTCCATCCTTCGCTGCATCGGTACAGGTACGAGATTATGTACCACAAATCTTTCATGGATTCGATGATTTTAAGGTCTGGTCTCCCAATTTTCCCTGGAATTTCTTAGAAAGAATGGCGATGTGTACCACGAATCTGATGTATTGTTGATTATGTTTATTTTTGGGTTCACGAGAATAAGGTTGGGAACATAATCTTCACATTTCACATGAAGGAAATTGAAGCCTTAGCAGGTTGATATGGATCATGCGAAGAGCTTCTCCTGATGTGGCGGCCTTGTGTGATTATTGATTGCCAATCATTGTTTGTGGCCCAATATGACTGGTTTCAATCCTTTATTCTTTGTTTTTCTACAGCCTTAGGTTCTCAACTCTTGCTCATCTGCTCCTTCCGGCTCAGCGTCCTTGGCGTAAACAAGAATCGGCAATGATTATATTGTTAGCTCGACCACCAGGTAGTCATGGTAGTTAAATCAAGTGCTTCGCAAAACCCCTGTAAGGAGATGGTGCTTTGCAAAATTCAAGTTTGTCTTTCTGATGCTACACTTTCAATGATACTATTTTTTTTGTCACACTATATTACAGAAGTGCAGCAAAAGCATCCATCTACTCAACGTGTGATACAAGATGATCTAAGATGCTTGCACTGCCAATTTATTATGCATATTGTGGTGAAAGTTTGTTTCTCTGAACTCCTTATATGTCAAATAAACTACTAGGGAAGGTGATGTTCTCTTACGGAGCAACTCTAAATTGTGTTATCTGGACCCTGTTTCTGTATTGATTACCTTGGCTGACTGCTTTACCATTTAAGACATTATGTTGCTTCACTTTGAGCAAGTTGTCTTGCATGTTCTACTTGAGCGATTATTTCACTACCTACTACAATTTGATAGTGCGTTTGGACATGATTTTTCTCTTAATAAATGTCCTTATTGTAGATCATATGTAATTAACCAGAGAAGAGCACCTCAAATCTGAGTTAGCACACATTTAATGCAACTGATTTGATTGTGCATTCTATGATGATTTTTAGCTTAAGAAACTTTTGCTTCTTATTGTAGATCATATGGAATTCTTCAACCGTAGAATAACACCTCAAATCTGAGATAGCATACATTCAATCTGGCAGGCAAACAAATCTGAAGAAAACAAGAAACGGTCAATGATAAGTGATACTGACTTTTTATAGTCAGTCAGGAATCTTTGGAATTGTTCATCTACAGTTTCTATAAATAAGGCGACATGTTTTATTAAAAACGTTCCTTTGGACCATCCAGATATGAAGTATTTTTATCGAATTGATCAGATTACTGCTTTCTTTAATCCAACTCATGTAACCTCTATTTTTGCATGTTCATGGCGAATACTATAGGCATGTTGAGAACTAATGCTACTCTGCTAAGTGATACCTCATTTTTTTAATTGATACAGTTTTGATATGGAAAATTATGGCACTGGTAAACATAACATTTCTTTCTAATTCAGTCATCAAGTACTTGATATACTTATGGACTCTTGCTACCAGTGGCGGAGCTTGCACAAAATGGTTGGGCGGGCCAAGCTGTTATGATTACTACTAACTGTTATTTTGTGGGCTGTCTATAATAGGAGGAGAAGCTCCAGAACTGGGCGGGCCATGGCCCATTCGGCCTTGCCTAAGCTCCGCCAGCCCTTGCTACCATTATAATACAAAACAGATACGTGCAACAACACACCATCTTGGGTAAGTGCCTATGCTAATTTCTGTCAGTTTGATTTGTATTTTGTGATTTTGTTTAGTTAGAGCTTGAATCAAAAAATGATAGTAGATTATGTGAATGATTTCCTTCAGATATAGTCCTTTTTAAGATTCAGTATGTTACACATGTTACCAGCTAGCACATCGACCATTTTGGTACATCAACTGTTGGATGAGAAATCTACGCTATATATATCTGGTTTGCACTGCTTATATTTTATTCCAAATATTACCAGACACGTATGTTCCCAAATAATGACATTGTTCTTCAAAACTAAATAATTGTTATGTTCTTTAAAATGAAATAGACACGTGGAAATATTTGTTGAAACCACTACCATCCCATTGGAACAAACTGGATGGCTACTATTCTGCATCATTAGGTTCCTCATGGAGAAAATGTGTACACGACAAGAAATCAGATAATATCATTTTTTCTAGGTAAGGGTAAATCAAAGAACATCTAAAAATAAAGATAAGATATCAGGGAAGAGATAAGATTTGAGCTGGGGTCCATGGGACAATACAAAAAACCATGTTCCATAATAAGCCCAATGAATATGATGGGACATTCATACTGCACTCTCACGTTGAAAAGAAACTTGAACTCCATGTTTTAGAAAATATTCTAACACTATAATAAAACATTCAAAATCGATGGGCGCGGCAACGCGCGCCATCGATGATCTAGTTGCCATGGAGACCGGCCCTGATTAGATTAGGGACTAAGCCCTCTCTAGTACTAACCGACCCCACTTTGAGTCTATTACATGGGCCCCCCACTAGGTAAATTGTTTAACTAAAATAATTTTAACACATGTCCCACTGACATATGGGTCCCACTGCTAAATAAAACCAATTAGTTAAAATAGTTTAACACCAGTCCATGCCATGCGGGCCCTTTGACCATGTTGACCAGTCAACGTTGACCGAGTCAACTGCTGACTGTGCACTGTTGACTTTTACCCTGGCCCATTGTCAGCCACACATTACACCCTTGGGTACACTTCTCTGTGTACCCATAGCATTTAGTATTTATTCGAATTTCGAATTAAATAAAATAATAATTTTAGAAAATGTATAAAACTTTGAAAAATCATATAAAATAATCCATAACTTGGATGAAAATGTTTTATGCATGAAAGTTGCTCAGAACGACGAGACGAATCCGAATACGTAGCCCGTTTGTCCACCACACATCCCTAGCATATCAAACACGCAACTTTTCCCCTCCGGTTCATTTGTCCGAAAACGTGAAACACCGGGGATACTTTCCCGGATGTTTCCCCCTTCCGCCGGTATCACCTACTACCGTGTTAGGGCACAGCTAACACGCTCATTGTCATGTCATGCATCGTCATGCTTATGTTTGCATTATATTTATTGCTTTCCCCCTCTTCTCTCCGGTAGACTACGAGACCGACGCTGCCGCTGTCCAGTTCGACTACGGAGTTGACGACTCCTCCTTGCCAGAGCAACCAGGCAAGCCCCCCCCCCCCCTTGATCACCAGATATCGCCTATTCTTCCCTCTACTGCTTGCATTAGAGTAGTGTAGCATGTTATTGTTTCGATTAATCCTATTCTGTTGCATAGCCTGTCATTGTTGCTACATCTGTTGATACCTTACCTGCAATCCTAAATGCTTAGTATAGGATGCTAGTTTACCATTAGTGGCCCTACATTCTTGTCAGTCTGCCATGCTATACTATCGGGCCGTGATCACTAGGGAGGTGATCACGGGTATACTATACATACATATTATTCAGGTGATGACTAAAGTCGGGTTGGCTCGTTGAGTACCCGCACGTGATTCCGATGTGGGGGCTGGAAGGACAGGTGGCTCCATCCCGGTAGAGGTGGGCCTGGGTTCCCGACGGCCCCCGACTGTTACTCTGAGGCGGAGTGACAGGGCAGGTTGAGACCACCTAGGCGAGAGGTGGGCCTGGCCCTGGTCGGCGTTCGCAGTTACTTCATAATAACACCCTTAACGAGATCTTGGTATTTGATCTGAGTCTGGCCACTGGCCTATACGCACTAACCAACTACGCGGGAAAGATATGGGCACTCGACGTTGTGGTATCAGCCGAAGCCTTCATGACTTCAGCGACTGAGTGGCGCGCGCCGGATTGGAACGTAAGCCTGCTCTTGTATTAAGGGGGCTAGTTCTGCTTCTGGCCGCGTACGCAACGTGCAGGTGTGCAATGGGTGATGGGCCCATACCCCTGCGCGCATAGGAGTTAGACTGGCATGCTGACCTCTCTGTTGTGCCTAGGTGGGGCTGCGACATGTTGATCTTCCGAGGCCGGGCATGACTCAGAAAAGTGTGTCCGACCAAATGGGATCGAGCGTGTTGGGTTATGTGGTGCACCCCTGCAGGGAAGTTTATCTATTCGAATAGCCGTGTCCCTCGGTAAAAGGACGACCCGGAGTTGTACCTTGACCTTATGACAACTAGAACCGAATACTTAATAAAACACACCCAGACAAGTTCCACAGACAACCCGGTGATTGCTTTTCCACAGGGCGACGAGAGGAGGATCGCTGGGTAGGATTATGCTATGCGATGCTACTTGGAGGACTTCAATCTACTCTCTTCTATGTGCTGCAAGATGGAGGCTGCCAGAAGCGTAGTCTTCGATAGGACTAGATATCCCCCTCTTATTCTGGCATTCTGCAGTTCAGTCCATCGATATTGCCTCTTTACACATATACCCATGCATATGTAGTGTAGATCCTTGCTTGCGAGTACTTTGGATGAGTACTCATGGTTGCTTTTCTCCCCCTCCCCCCCTTTCCTTTCTTCCTGGTTGTCGCAACCAGATGCTGGAGCCCAAGATCCAGACGCCACCGTCGACGACTCCTACTACACTGGAGGTGCCTACTACTACGTGCAGGCCGCTGACGACGACCAGGAGTAATTTAGGAGGATCCCAGGCAGGAGGCCTTCGCCTCTTTCGATCTGTATCCCAGTTTGTGCTAGCCTTCTTAAGGAAAACTTGTTTACTTATGTTTGTACTCAGATATTGTTGCTTCCACTGACTCGTCTATGATCGAGCATTTGTATTCGAGCCCTCGAGGCCCCTGTCTTGTATTATGATGCTTGTATGCCTTATTTTATTTGTAGAGTTGTGTTGTGATATCTTCCCGTGAGTCCCTGATCTTGATCGTACATGTTTGCGTGTATGATTAGTGTACGATTGAATCGGGGGCGTCACAATCAAGGTGGGGATCATTCCCTTCTTTTTAAGGGATGTGATCAATGATTTCGTTCATCCCACTCGCGCATAATGTTATGAGTATATTGCGAAGTGGAGAGGCCTGCAGCGCAGTAAAAGGACCTTTGGTATTTCAATAACCTATAAAATGGGGAACGACGATCGCTATCGGTGTACGCCTTCTGAAAGCGCAGGTTCACTCCCGGAGGGGGTGAATGGGAGATTTTTTGTGATTCGTCAAACTCTGAATAATTTGGCGAAGATCGGAGTGAAGAAATAGAAACACAAGGGAAACTAAGTCATCACAAAATCAAAGTACATTCAACCAGCATAGAGAAGAGTGAAGAACATGCAATCATACAATTATAAATGCATGAACAGAATGAACCGAGGAAATAAAAGATAGTGCAATGAAACACTTTAGTTCAAATTCGTCAGAGCACAGTCACAAATTTTTCAGCAGCGAAATAAAGTACGAGAGGGTTGAGGACACTGAAACCAGGTAGGCTCGGTGAAGACAGTGGATTTGGTAGACCAGTTCCAGTTGTTGCATCAATTGTACGTCCGGTTGAGGCTGCCGAGTTGCAACTTAGGACACACAATCCCCACCTTATTCCTCTCGATCTAAGGTCACTTAGTCCTCACCCAATCACTCGTGTTAAGTCTTCAAGGTAGACTTCCAAAACCTTCACAGACTTGTTCACCGGCACACCATAATGACTCTTGGTGTACTCAGAACTTGATGCCTAACCATTTCTAAGAATGACAGTTTTCAAAGGTAATAGGCATCAGATCACATAGATCAATCTCTTCAGTGATGCTCAATCACTTTGGCTCTGGGTTTATCCTTGCTTAGGATTCTCTCAAAGTCGACAAACGATGGGTTGCTCTCTTATGACAAGTTTCAGTTTCTCTCGGAGCAGCCAACCAACAAGTGGCTATAGGGGCGGCTATTTATAGCCAGGGGCAACCCGACATGAAATGTCATAATTGCCCTTCTCTGATTCGACCATCATCAGGATAAGGATCCACTCGACAGTTGGTACGCGGCGCAGCAACGGTCGGAATTTGAAATCTCAAATTCATCAGGGCACTCAATTTCCTCACTTTTAGGCAGAACGCACTGGCGAATTCCTAACTCCTCAGCATGACCAAATTTTTCAACGACCAAATGAACTTCGTCACTATCACTAGCAATTGCGCCAGTTGTACTGGAGATTTCCAAAGGCTTCACTCAAAATGGCTTTTATGTATAGGTTTGAGCATCACTTTGGAAATGTGAAATATGATTCACCTAGAGCCCCTTTAACAGTACGGTTTTTCCTATGACTCAAAGAAAAAGAAAAGAAACTATGAAAACAAAGTCTTCTTCAAAGTCTTAACATCAATTTCTTCAAAGGCTGTGCCAATTTCATCACCAATTTCTTCACTTGAAGACATACATTTTTAGGGGTCATCTTCCATGTGTTAAACCAAATCTTCTGTGACTTTGTCACGTGTGTATACTCACAAACTCATTAGTTCCTCAACCTATTTGTTGTCAATATTACAGAACCACTAAGGGGGCAATTGATGCACTTACAATCTCCCCCTTTTTGGTGATTGATGACAAATTGGTTAGGTTTCAACGAGAGTAAAAATAATTGAGTGTAAGTACATAGTTTTGAAGAAATTGGTTACAAGATATTGAGTATCTCCCCCTGAAGATGTGCATATGAGGAATTTCCTCTGGATTGCAAATGCACATGGCAGGTTGAATTTGTGGAGATCTCCCCCTATATCTTGGAATCCAATGATGCATGATCATAAGATATTTGAAGAATATGAATGCATGATGAAAATTGGTGTCTGGCGAAATTGTGCATGCATGAGAAGTTATATATACATATGTATATATATATATATGTGTGTGTGTGTGTGTGTGTGTGTGTGTGTGTGTATAAGATCAGCGCATGCATATCAAATGAAGCAAAAGAGCGAGATGACGAATAGTATTAAGTTACAACTCATCAAGAGCACATCCAGAAAAGTTCAAGAGTTGCAACTTAAGCAAAAATAGCCCATATAAAGACCCGCTTGAAGACTAACTCAAACTTCTCCTCCTTTGTCATCAAATGACCAAAAGGTGAGGAATTTGAGAACTAGCGCCCCTGAAGAAAATCATCAAGGAAGGGACGAAGGATCATCAACATTGTTGGGCTCGCGCGGTGCAGAAGGACTAGCATCAGTGTCTTCAATAGATTCATTTTCATCAGTAGAGCGCGGTGAAGACTCGGAGATTGGCATCAGAGGAGGAACTTCGGTGTTCTTGAATTTCTTCCTTGGTGGTTCATCCCAGTCGAAATTCATTTGGAAATCTTCAGCTGCAAGTTCTTCATCTGTCTTGAGGTGTGAGAGTATGGCCCAACTGCGATCAAATATCTCATGGAGATAGTACCTATTCTTGCGTACTGCGTTATGTGTCACAGTCATGTTGGCTTGTATGGCAGCGAACTGACGCTTAACCCAACAGTGATTCTTGTCAACTTCCTGATGAAGACTGATAAGCAGCTCACGATCAGTCATGACACGTTGTGCTTCTGGTGAGGAAGATGGTCCTTAAGCTTTTGCTGATGTGTCTTGGCTGGCAGATTCATCAGCTATGGAGCTGGAAATGGGTTGACAAAATTGTCCATCAAGGGGACGCATTCCTTCATCGACAATGCTCTTGTCTTTGCCAGGAATAGTGGATAATGTGCTTTCGACATCATGCATATAACTCAAATGATTCTGATGGCCAGCCTTGTATTTGATTGAAGACCGGGATCTGATGAATCTCATAATCCATGGTGCATACCGCTTCAAGTCAAATGGGAACTGAGCGACAGTGACCAAAGTTCTCAAAAATAAATCATGAATGTTGATGGGAGTGCCATGTATGATGTGGAATAGCAAATTCATCATGACTCCCACAACTTCTTCAGTGTTGGAATTGTAGCATTTGATTGGACTGAGGGTCTTTGCCAGAATGCAATACACACTCTTTGGCACATATAGCAAATTCTTCACTAGGAAGGTTGTCCTTGGAGCATTTCCTTGAGCCATTGGTTTCATCAGCACTTGCATCAGATGATTGGGCAGCTCAGGTTCTTCATAAATTTTCTTGGCTCCTTGGGGTGGATTCACTGGAAGAGCATGAAGTAATTCATCAATAGGTGCTTTGAAGTGAGTGTCTTCACTCATCCAGTCCAGAGCCCAAGTAGTTGTGTCATCAACGTTGCTTGAGAAGTGCACAATAGCATAAAATTGAAGGATAAGCTCTTCATTCTTGTCGCAAACATTTGTGCAGAAGTTGAGCAGTCCAACATCATGTATCACAGCCAAAACAGGCCGGAATCAAGGAATAGATTCCATATCCACATGAGGAATATGACAATGCGGGAACACTTTCTTCTTATCAAACAATAGTGAAGCGTAGAAGCTTATCTATGTCCTTGTATAGAATCTTAAATGCCTTAGCTTGGCCGAGTCATAGGGTGACTCACCAATGAAGAAATTCTTTTCATCGAAGAATTTGGCACTGTCAAATTTTGGTAGCTTGAGGCTTTTGCCAAACTTGGGCATAACTGGGACATGTTGAAGATTGTGCCTTTCTTTCTGATATCAAGGAATGGTCGTGGGGACCCAGTTGAGTCATTTGGATCAGTGACAACCATGGCATGAGCAACTACTCAGTGGTAGCAGTTGGTACTGTGTGAGAGTCTGCAGAGGAGATGCATTCATTAGCATTTTCATCAGCTTCAGCTGTTGCAGCTGGAACTTCTTCAGGAATGCTTTGGAGCACAAGTTGTTGTTCTTCAGAACTAGTTGAAATTTCTTCAGTGCGCTGAGGCGACTGAGGCTCTGTCGCGAGGGGAGTGGTGAGGGGCTAATTTGGGTAAGCTGCTTCCCAATATTCGTCATGGAGTGGAGCAGTTGTTTCACCATCGATACCCACGTCCTCCTCATTTTCTTCAATTAGCGGAGTACGTTGAGGGGTTTGAATAGTCTCTTGAGGCGCATATACATTAGTGTCAGCCTAAATTTCACCATCCATTCACTGGTACATCGAGGTGCTATACAAACGGTTTTTAACCCTTTTCCACGATGCCGTTCTAAACCGTCGCCAAGTTAGTGACTGCGATAGGGGGGTCCTTCCCACATGACCCAGAAACCATTGGGGATAGGGAGCCTCGATGCATATATAGTACTCCCTACTCGTTTGTGCTTGCATTGCCATCACAGTCGGTATTCTGTGGTTCTACGTTTACGATGCGCGACCCATCACAAATAGTTCACGATTATAGAAGTAGATAATCACACACATTTACTTTTCCTCGACTGTGTGAGGTTTCATGTAAGAGCACACAAAGTTGTCGCTATAAAACTGTATGCGAAGCTTGAATACATCCGACATGATTCATGCGTCGTACCTGCATCAGATAATCGACCTCTCGCACGCGTTCTTCTATGACCAAACGTTTGCGATGCGCACAATATCACAAACAGTCCATAACTGCGAAGCGTGTGTGATAAGGTGACTATCGCAAACATTTAATAAGAAAGAATTGTGTGCGATGCTGTTGTTAATAGCATGCATTTTCCTTGGTTGATCGTGTGTGCAGTAGAGATTGATGGCACACGTAGTGGATCCTAGAAACATGTCTGATCTCCACGTCTATCGCAGGCGTTCCGCTTTCCCAAACCGTGTCCAGTGTAATCCCTAATTAATCCCTAATATAAAATCACATGTTTTGAATTTGAAACTAGGCAATCACTTATTTCATATCCAACCATGTTTATTACAAATATTAGGTTCAACCATGAATGCATAATTCGATGCACATGTACAAATGCTGAAGAACTACAGAAGCCCCAAGTAAAGAATGATGAACCACTGTTGTACTAAAGACTGTAAAGAGAGAGGCGAAAGACATTCTGGTTGCTGGAGAAGGTGAAGCAGAATGCCCATATTGTTCCCTCTGCCATACGTAATGCATGCACGACTCCAGGCCAACCCCTTGTGATGGCTGCCCATCCATCCTTCACTGTCTTCATTAGGACTTCTCAATGCTGACTGTAGTCTGGATGAAATACTTTAACCTTCATTGCATGTCCACCAATCATGCACTTTGCGAGGTAATCTTGAGTGAACTACTTTGGGAACCACTGCGAACAAAAAAGATTCAGACATTGTTGTCTAACAACTCATTATGGGCAGTAAAAAGAGAAGGCTGCAGAGTTTGTAGTTACCATCCTACAGCTCACTGTTGTGTTTGATAGAGCATAAAAAAATAATTTGCTTGCCACCATTCGTAGATTTTTTCTAATAATCCTTATCAGTTTCCTCACTTGATGCTTGTTCATGAATATCTCATTGCCCCATATGCAAAAAGGGTCGATACGTGGATCCTTGCCAAGGGCATATGTACCTACAAGCAACAAGTCAACATTAGAAGCTAACAAGTGTCTAGGCCTGGATCTATATGCACTACATTATGGAACGACGGGGGGGGGGGGGAGTACAAGCCGAGGGATGAAACTAACCTTGGCGGAAAATGGTGGCCACTCGTGTTGTTGTCCTACATAAGTAGTGGAAATGCATGAGAAGTACAACAACCTTAACATCAAACAAATATAGCAAAGGTAAACAACATCATCTCCAAATGATAGCTTGAATCTGTTGGTTTCAGCATGCTATTAAAGCAGATATAAAATGGAAGGCTATGTTCCCGACAACAGGCTTAACAACCATCAAATATTGCAATTCAAACTGGTCTTGTTGAAAATGAATAGAACGTAGGTAATGCTTAAACATCACACTAGATAAATGTGTAAAACTAAAATAAAGGGCATGTATTAACTACACCAGGGGTAACTGGAACCAAATATAGCCGTTAAAACTGGTATTGATGTAGTCGAGCGGCACAGTTCTGACTTGCACATAATGAACATCACATTGTGAATGATTGAAATAAACAAGGCATAAATGATTAGTATAACAACCAAATGTAGCCATTGAAAACTGGATAGAGTCTCACTACAACCAACCTAACAAGAAAATACAGATAAATAGGGCATATGCTTGAAAACTGGACAAATGTCAAGTATAGCCTTTTCCATGCTTATTTTGCAAGACTTTATGTTGCTGTTTGAAAACAGAAAGTTGAATGCTAGTGCAGAAATTCTCTTGAAAAGTCAGAATGTGATAAAATGTTGGAACTTTTTGCACAATAAGATTTGATAAATTTTCTACAGTGTGGTAATTTTTAGATTTTTTGGAGTTAGGGAAGTATGATGAATATTGCACTCTTTACAGACTGTTCTGTTTAGACAGATTGCTGTTATGTTTGCATTGTTTGCAAATGTTTGCTTGCTTAATGATTCTATTTTAGGATAGGAGTATTAAATATGCACATGCATTTATTATGCAATGTTAAATTATAATTTTAGTGATTTGCTACTTTAGAGACTGATAAGGTGTTGCATTGATTTATACTAATATATCTTACGAGTTCTTGTTGAAGTTTTGTGTCGATGAAGATTTTAAGAATTAGGGAAACCGTGTTATGAGAAGAATGAAGAAGACACAAGAGCTCAAGCTTGGGGATGCCCAAGGAATCCCAAGTTAATACTCCAAGAAGTCCCAAGCATCTAAGCTTGGGGATGCCCCGGTAGGCATCCAACCTATCTTCTTCAACAATTATTGGTTCGCCTCAGTTGAGCCCAAGTTTTTGTTTCTTCACATGAGTTGCGCTATTCTTAGAATGTCATTTTGTTTTGTTTTTATTGCTGTTTTAATACAATACTTAGGTCTGAAAGTTTTAAATAAGAGAGAGTCCTCAATTAGCTACCCATCTAGTTAACTACCCGCTTGATCTTCACTTATATATTTTTGGAGTAGTTTGTCTTTTACTCTTGTGCTTCACTTATATCCTGAGAGTAAATTGTTGAATGAATTGAATATCATGAAGTTGAAACTAAATGTTCATATCATGCCTAGTAGTAGCTCCACATTGAGTTTAGAAAGTGAAATCTTTTGAAGCTTGACAATCACAATATTGGTCATACAAGCAATTCATGAATGATTAGTATAAGGAAGAGAACTTTCACATGCAAACATATTATCTTGGAAATATTTTGTGATTGTGACTACCCATTAATTATTTTCAAACTTGATCAAATTAGTTGAAGTTGGACAAGGAAGACAACGTAATGAGTTATGGTTGCCTATATTTGCATAGAAGTTATATTGTCATAGATCCTCCAACATGTGGTGTTTTCCTAGGATCATTTTCTAGCCAAAAATTCGTACTAAGTAGAGATATTAATTGGGCATCCAAATATGTTTGATCTTTTATTGTATGGGAAAAATGAGCGTTGTATGAACTTGTGATGGCAAAGTAATAAAAGAGACATACTGCATAATAAAGGTTGCTATCATAAGGGGCAATATAACGTGACGTTCCTTTGCATTAAGAGCTTGGGCATCCAAATAAAATGTGCATGGCCACCTCTGCTTCCCTCTGCGAAGGGCCTATGTTTTACTTTTCAGTATTTACTTTTATGCAAGAGTCAATAGAATGCATTCTCATTAAACCTCAATTATTCTCTAGTTGGCAAGCATCATGTGGTGGGGAAAGATCTAGGCACATATGACCAGCCAAATATATTTGATCATGATTTATTATTGTTGACAATTATGTTGTCGGTGCAACAAACCCTGGGTCTATTACCCTGACTGTGCACAGGCACAAGATCAAGATTGAAGCACCACTCCAAGACAGAGTACAAGAAACCAAGGGATTCGAAGAACCAACTAGCAGATTGAAGGGACCAAGGCGGAGCCAGAGAAGCAAGATATCATCAAGAAAGAGGCCCCCCTTGCCAGGCAGGCAAGCCCGGCAAGGGGCGAGGCCACCCCCAGAAGAAGATGAATAAGGCATCCCGGCAGGGCCTGCCGGGACTTGCGAAGGCCAGATCACCTCACCGACCACTCCTCCACGACTCACGTCGTCGATCAGTGCGGTGTCAAGCCGCAAAGTGATTATGTGGAAGCCATTCGCCACATGGAAGCCCCTTTCTACCAAGAAAACCCACAGATGACACCCGTCCTATGACGTGTCAGGCGAGCAAGCGTGGAGCTGGTGATTTAGCCCGGCAAGCCTTTCCTGGCAACCAACGACATGATGTTAAGCGGTGCATTGAATGCGCCCTGTCAGCCTGCGGAGTTAGGTATGATAGCACTATTTGCTATCTTATCAATGTCTAATGACTGATTTGCCACTGTGGTGACCCCTTAATCTATAAAAGGAGGCCCATGGCAACGGTTCGCGGGGTTGGGAAGTTGGAGAACTGACTCCCCCCATACGCGCGTAGTCGCTGCCGCCCTGAGGCAACCCTTGCCGGGCAAGTGTACTATGCTCCACCACTACATTTACACCTTCAATCCACCAAAGCAGGAGTAGGGTTTTATGCCTCGTGGTGGCCCGAACCTGCCTAAAATGCCTGTGTGATCTCTTCTATGCTGTACCACGTTGGTCTGCTCTTTGTGCAACACGACGTCCCCCTGCCGAACCAACAAGGGGCCATCCTGGTCCCATAGGTGGCAGTGGTTTCCCGCGACATCTTTGGCACGCCAGGTAGGGGGATCGCTTGCGCGAACCTGAAGGCGTGAGCAGTGTGTCACCTTCATCACCGTTTGCATCTTCAACAGCACCATCGACCATGGAGCCCAAGAAGAAACCAACTTCTTTGGTTCATCCATCCACCTCGAAGGCCCTGCCGCCCGCGGCCTCCAACACTGTAGGGTCGCGGAGCCACATGAGGACGGGGACACTGTTGGGGATGTGGTCGAAGCAGGCGGCACCGCCACCACTTCCCCTGCAGTCGGCGCAGGGGCAGGAGGCACCAGAGGAGAGCAACATCAGCAACACCTCGACGGCCACATTCTACTCACCGATGGGCATAGCCGCAGTGATGGCGCTCGATCTGGGGCGAACCGCCGCCCTCCGACCGCCCCTGCCACAGGAATGACCGCTATGCGTGCGCTTTCCCCTAGGCGGGTCGACCGAGCTGCTGCGCCCAACAGAGCCGCTGGCCCTCGAGCGCCTCTATCTCACCACCTTGCCATCCAGGTGGTTACACCGCAATAGCTAGGGCGCAATGCTGCCACCATTGCCTCTGTCAGGAGCCGAGCGACGATGCGGTCGACTTCATCATCATCTATGACAAGCACAGCCTCGGAGGCCATCGTACGGGCTTAGCTGCTGCTGAGGTTTCCGCCGGCGGTCGAGCAGATAGACGAATGGCGTGCCACCATCCAAAGTCTGCTTGGTTTCGCCGAAGCCGAGGGCTCACGACGAGCTGGCCCGCCACGGCCTCCCCAAGCGACGGCGACGACCCATGTTGGTGCCCGTAGGAAGGGAGTCGTCCCCACGATGCAGTCCCCACCACGGCAGCCAACACGAGCGTGACCAAATCAAGACCCTGATGACGTCTCGATGGCCTCCTCTGACCCTCGAGCACGTCCAGGTCAACGATGAGCCTCAGAAGATAGGCGGAGAGGAGACGTGTGTGTTGTCGAGCAGCGCCACGACGATCTCCTCCGGACCGACGGGTGCGACGGTCCCGAGTCGGCGAGCTAGCGCTCGATATTGGCGCCCCCTACCTTTCGAGGTTGGCTACCCCGCCTTCACCCGCGAGCTGCGGCAAGTCCAGTGGCCGTCCATTTGCATGTTCAAGCCAGAGATACCTAAGAAGTATGACGGGAGGCTGAACACGGTGGAGTTCCTGAGCATCTACACCATCGATGTTCAGGCTGCCGGGGGAAGAGATGAGAAGGTGTTCGCTAACTACTTCCCTTTGGCCCTCAAGTCCAATGTGAGGTCTTGGTTGATGCACCTGCCGGAAAACTCCGTTTCATCATGGGCAGACCTGTGCCACGAGTTCATCAGTGCTTTCACTGGTGGCCACCAGGAGCCGGGCTGACCTAGCGACCTGCAACTTCTCCAATAGAAGGAAGGAGAAACCCTCCATAAGTATTCACGGAGATTCAGCAAAGTTCATAGAAATATTCCAAATATCTATCCAGCAGCTGTGATAGCTGCCTTCCAGTCCAATGTGCGCAATCAGCTGATCCGTTCTAAGATGAATGTACGGTTGCCCAAGACCGTGAAGGATCTGTACACCCTAGTGGATAAGTGTGCTCGGATGGAGGAGGGAAGGAAATTTCCTAGAGAGGAAGATCACATCAATGTTGGTTCAAAGGACGATGATGAATTAACTAGTCAGAAGAAGAGCAAGAAACGCAGTAAGAAGTAGAGGGATCAAAGCTAACCCCAACAAGATCGAGGCCATTGAGCAGATCCAAGGGCCAAGGACAGTTAAAGATGCGAGGCGCCTGACGGGATGTGTTGCCACGCTAAGCAGATTCATCTCCAAGTCTTTCGAGTGTGCCCCACAGTTCTTCAAAATTTTGAAGAAGGCATGTCCTATGAAGTGGACCCCAGAAGCAGATGCAGCTTTGCAAGAGTTGAAAGCCTACCTGTCTTCTATGCCTACCCTGGTTGCTCCCAAACCCCAGGAGCCGCCTCTACTATATTTGGCGGCAACCAACCAAGTGGTCAGTGCAGCCTTGGTAACACAGCAAGAAGTGAATGAGGAAGAGAGTGAGCAGAGACCGGCAGAGTCAGACAAGGATCAGGACAGCAGTGAGCACGTCAACGAGGGCAACCCCAAGGACGTGGCAAGGAAGAAAGTGGTGCAGTGCATAGTATACTTCGTCAAATCCTTGCTACAAGGGGCTAGATCGAGGTACTCTAGCATGCAAAAGTTGATTTTTGGTCTCATCATGACCTCAAGGAAACTGCGCCACTACTTCCAAGCCCATGAGATCACGGTTGTCACTCGTTTCCCATTGCAACGGATACTCTAAAACCCAGAGGCTACCGGCAGAATAGTGGAGTGGTCTTTGGAGTTATCCAGCTTTGGTTTCAAGTTTGAAAGCAGATCAACTATCTAGAGCAGGGCATTGGCAGAGTTTATTGCAGAATGGATGCTAACCCCTAATGAGGAGGTGACTGAGACAGTTATCCCCGGCAAGGAATCAACCCAGGAATGGATTATGTATTTTGATGGTGCTTTTCCCTGCAAGGTGCAGGGGTTGGCGTGCTTCTTGTCGCCCCCTCCGGGGAGCACTTGAAGTACATTGTCCAAATGCATTGTGCCTAGAAAAAAGCAACCAACAATACAACACAGTATGAAGGGCTCCTTGCTAGGCTCAGGATTGCAGCCAAATTGGGAATTAAGAAGCTGATCATTCGAGGAGATTCACAGCTGGTGGTGGGACAAGTCAACAAGGATTATGAAAGTCCATTGATGGAGGCATACATCAAGGAAATGAGAAGATTGGAGGAGCACTTTGACGGATTGCAAATTGAGCATGTACCCCGTGCAGAAAACAACATAACTGATCATCTGTCAAAGTGTTCTGCTCAGAAGCTTCCCGTGGAACCAGGAACTTTTGTGCTCCGTCTTACTCAGCCCTCTGTATCCCTAGCAACAATGGCCAAGAAAAGTAGAAAGTTGGACACCGGTAAGCCTCTCCCGGTAGAGTCTTTCGCTCCCGGCAAAGACCCTGCCAGAAACAACTCCTCGCAGCCTGCTGGACCACCCCCTCCAGCCGGGCCCATGGACCCTGCATACGAGGCTGGTACTCCCACAGGAGAGGAGGTGTCGTTAGTCCTTGTTGCCGAGCCACAGACTCCAACTTGGGCAAGGCATATTGTCCGCTTCCTCCAAACCGGAGAGCTTCACAGCGACCAAGATGAAGCTGAAAAAGTAGCCTGGAGGGCTAGTATGTATCAGTTTGTCGATGACTCTCTGTACAGAAGGAGGCCTAACAGTGTGAAATTGAAGTGCGTCTGCCGGGAAGAAGGAAAGGAACTGCTGGCTGAGATACACAAAGGAATGTGTGGCTCCCACATTAGATCAAGGGCATTAGTTGGGAAAGCATTCCGGCAAGGATTCTATTGGCCCACAGCCCTTCAAGATGTGGTCGAGCTAGTCACTAAGTGTGAAGCCTGCCAGTCCCATTCCAAGAAAACCCACCTGCCTGCCCAAGCGGTTCAGACAATCCATCTATGATGGCCATTTTCAGTCTGGGGGCTTGATATCCTCGGCCCCTTCCCCCAAGCAATTGTGGGCTTTGAATTCTTGTTCGTTGCCATCGACAAGTTTACAAAGGGGACGGAAATGACTGCCATGAGAAAGGTGACTGCTTAGTCAGCTATCAAGTTCTTGAAAGATCTGGTGTGTCGTTTTGGAGTTCCGGCTAGGATCATCACCGACAACGACACCCAGTTCACGAGCCGCGCCTTCATGCAATATGTTCATGCCCTCGGATGCCAGATCTCATTTGCCTCTGTGGCACACCCCCGGAGCAATGGACAAGCTGAGAGGGCGAACATTAAAGTGCTACGCGGGCTCAAGACGAGAACCTTTGATACGCTGTAGAAGCACGACAGGCGGTGGATCGAGGAGCTGTAGGTGGTTCTCTGGTCCCTCAGAACGAGACCAAACCGAGCTACCGGGCAGACTCCCTTCTCCCTAGTCTACGGGGCAGAAGCAGTTATCCCCACGGAACTCATTTATGGGTCGCCTCGAGTGCTTGCCTATGATGAAGTCATGCAAGATCAGCACCGGCGTGACAACGTTGTGCTACTCGAGGAGAACTGTCTCCAGGCTACTACGCGTGCTGCACGCTATCAGCAAGCCCTGCGTCGCTATCACAGCCGTAGGGTTCATGCCCAGTGTTTTGAGGAAGGTGACCTTGTCCTTAGGCGCGTTCAGTCCACCAAGGGTACACACAAGTCATCACCAAAGTGGGAAGGCCCTTACAGGGTAGTACGAGTCACCAGACCTGGCGCAGTCCTTCTGGAGACCGGAGATGGCACTCAGTTGCGAAACTCATGGAATATTGAGCATCTCTGCAAGTTCTACCCACAAGGCGCGAGGGTGCCGGGCAGGCCCGGCAGCCACCCATTTGTACAGGCCTTGCCTCAGCTACATGTAACCCCTTGTACAAAGCCGAGGCGATGACCCCGTGCAAGAGAAAATAAAGAAGCCTTGTAGGGGGGCCCCAACCTAGATTGCATGCATGCATGAGCATTCCAGATCACTGCATAAGCATTTATTGAGCATCTACATATGCATATAGATAGGATCACATCATGCGTTCATTCTCATCTGCATGAAGCTGCAGGTTCTTGCCGTGAACTTGGCTTCTACAAGGAGTTGAGAAGATTGCCGGACACTGCTATCCCCGACAAGCCAAACAGATAAGTTCTACCTCTTGTCCATTTGTGTTATGTAAGCTATAACTTATGCATTAGAAAACCTCGCCACTCTTTCTT
Source organism: Triticum aestivum (assembly GCF_018294505.1). Taxonomy (NCBI): domain Eukaryota; kingdom Viridiplantae; phylum Streptophyta; class Magnoliopsida; order Poales; family Poaceae; genus Triticum; species Triticum aestivum. Next base: position 206,521,705 of record NC_057795.1, on the reverse strand, counting down.
AGACTTAGGTGCTCCCATTCCTGTCTCGAACGCTGCTTCGGTCAGGATGGTCGCAGTGGCCTTTGGTAATGGGAAGTTGGCGGGGGGTTGGTCCCTTTGTCTGTAACCCGGCAGATGTGGCTCTCCAGCAGACAAAAAGGGTTCCAGCAAGATTGCCTGCCCGAAAAACTCGTTTATTTACATTAAAGAGGCATCTCGCCTATGCATGGACATATACATGCATGGGTCCCCGGCAAGGTTCATCTTTTTCATTAACATGCTGATACAAGTACAAGCATTACAGAACATGAACGTGGACTCAAGAGATTACATTATTTGAATTAAAATTTGGCAAGTGCCTACAAGTTTAAGATTGAAAAAAGATAAGTGCCCCATGATCTCCTCTTTTCATTTTCCCTCCCCCAGGCACTACGGTGGAAGGAGGAAAAGACGAGAAAAGCTCCCAGGCGGGAACCCGTCCCGGTCCCGTCGCGGCCCGCCCGGAGGTGGCCGTACGAGACCGGGTCTGGCGAATGTGTGGAGGAGAAGCGTATGAGTGGGGCGGAGCACCCCCTACTGCCGTCACCAGCGAGAAGACCTGACTCGAGCTCTGGCGCCAAGAAGACATCCCTCCCTGTCTATAGCCCAAAGAGGTCGATGATTATGGTGACGGGGAGGGAATGGAAGGACGGAAGACGAGGCGGCAGGTCGCAGGTCAGAGGCAAAGGCATCCATGCCATCGTACTTCGACCTGACCCTCTGCCACTCGCTACCTCCGCCTTCCCTCATTTTCTCTCCATCACCATCGCCCCCGGGAAGCGCCAAGACTCCAGCCAGACGCCTTCCCAGGAGAGACGGCGAGTGGCCAAGACGGTCAAGGGGCTTGAAGGATGCCGCTCCCCTCCTTGGCGGACAGGAAGGCACGCCTCTCGTCGACATCAACCCCAGTTCCAAGGAGAGGGGCCGTACTGGGATTTCCAATGATCTTGAGCCCTTCACCTTGGACTTGGACCAAGCTTACTCCCCGATCGCTAACACCATCACTCGGCATCATCCACCCAAAGCTAAAGCCCGGGGCCAGCCACGGGCTCTCCTTCCCAGCATATCCAAGACAGAGCAAGGGAGGAGACAAGAGGAGTGCGGATGAAGGCCTCCGCTTCTCCCCCACTCTTCCTTTTATAGGCAAGCAGGGGAGGGGAGCTGGGTGTTGGTTCCGTCATGAGTAACCACCGCCCCCCTCCACCAATTCAAAGACGTCGGGCCCTCGCCATTATGCTCTCCTGCACCACGCGCCTCCGTTACCTACCCCATGCAATGCATGCATCATACATGGATAAGGATAAGGGCATGGCGGGAAGAGTGAATTGGCCACTTCTACGCCGTGCGTTAAAGTCATTCACGGGCCATTACTCGAGCGGCCCCACCACTATTGGCTTTACACGACGCGCGGGGAAACCATAAACAGGCCTAGAATCAAGACTAATGAAGAAGCAAAGAAGATCTCAAGAGACCAGCCTCTTCAGCAACTCTGCCTGTGCACTTGTTAGGCCCTACCCTAACAATGCTCGACAACGCGCTCAGGGCAGGCCCCAAGGCTTCTGTCGGTGCAACAAACCCTGGGTCTGTTGCCCTGACTATGCACAGGCACAAGATCAAGATTGAAGCACCAGTTCAAGACGGAGTACAAGAAACCAAGAGATTCGAAGAACAAACCAGCAGATCGAAGGGACCAAGGCCAAGCCAGAGAAGCAAGATATCATCAAGAAAGAGGCCCCCCTAGCCGGGCAGGTGAGGCCACCCCGAGAAGAAAATGACCAAGGCGTCCCGGCAGGGCCTGCCGGGACTTGCGAAGGCCTGATCACCTCACCGACCACTCCTCCATGACTCACGTCCTCGATCAGTGTTGTGTCAAGCCGCAAAGTGATTATGTGGCAGCTGTCGGTGTCAAAACCGGCGGATCTCGGGTAGGGGGTCCCGAACTGTGCGTCTAAGGCTAATGGTAATAGGAGGCAGGGGACACGATGTTTTACGCAGGTTTGGGCCCTCTCGGTGGAGGTAATACCCTACTTCCTGCTTGGTTGATCTTGATGATATGAGTATTACAAGAGTTGATCTACCACGAGATCGTAGAGGCTAAACCCTAGAAGCTAGCCTATGATTATGATTGTTGTTGTCCTATGGACTAAACCCTCCGGTTTATATAGACACCGGAGGGGGCTAGCACTACAAAAAAAAGACACATCCGTGACATTTTGGGCCGAACGATTTTTTTTTCTGTTATACATATGACACTTCTATGACGATAATTGTGACAAAACCCGGTATCATCTTAGATGTGGTGGGCTCCTACTTCTATGACAAAAAATCATGACGGAAAATGGGCTTTTCATCCTGGGCGGGCCGGAGACACAGCTGCATGACATTCTTTGGGCCGTCCATGACGGAAAAAACCGTGGTAGAAGCGAGGGGGAGGAAAATTTCGAGGAGTTGCCGGTTATGGTGGGAGACCGATGCGCGTTTCTCTCATACGTACGCGCGTGTGTGCGAGGCATTGGCTCTAACTGAAGCCGAGCGAGGCATTGGGATCTAACTGAACCCGAGCGATTGCACTGCAGGCTACGCGTTACTGAACCCGAGCGATCGATCGATGGCTGTTAACTGAACCCGATGGAGAGATTCCTTCGCTACTGCTGCTAACTGAAGCCGATCGATGCTGCCTCTGGGATGAACAGTGAGTGTTGCGGGGGGTTTGGATGAATAGTGAGCGGTGGCGTTGCCTTTGGATGAACAGGAACCCGTGGTGTGGAGGGCTGGATGAGCAGTAGACGGTGGAGGGGTGGCTGTGGAGGGGTGGTTGAACAGGACCCCGTGGTGTGGAGGGCTGGATGAACAGTAGACGGTGGAGGGGTGCCCGTGGAGGGGTGGTTGAACAGTAGCCGGTGGAGTAGCGCGCGGTGGAGGCTGGAGGAGGTCGACGGTAGCCCATGGAGGCTGGAGGAGGTCGACGGTGGAGATGAACAGTATCCCGTGGAGTCCCATTTTGTGGTACGCCACACCCCTCCCCCCCGTTTCGACCGTAGCGCTCCAACACAAGTCCGTTTCGTCCGTTTTGCGGTACGCCACACCCCTCCTGATCAACAGGACCCCTATTTCGACCATAGGAGGTCCATTTCCTCCGTTTTGCGGTATGCCAGGCCCCTCCCGATCAACAGGACCCCGTTTCGAATGTGGTCGGTCGAACACAAGGCCGTTTCCTCTGTTGTGCGGTACGCCAAGCCTCGTTTCCATCGCCTGTTCCGTCCAAGCCCTCCCGATGAACACGACCACGCATTCCATTCTGACCCAGCCGGTTGGCTCCCCATGAACACGACGACGACGCTGTTTCTCCGTTCCGACCCAGCCATGTACGTATGCGCGATAGGCGTTAGAGACCCTGCCCGTATGTACGTATATGGCCGTATTTTCTTTCTTGCACCCTCGCCGTTGTACGTACGTGTACATGCTACGTGCGCGCCTCTACTACGACACGTGCGCGCCTCTACATCTACGACACGTGTGCACCTCTACATCGACCAATATGTACGTACACGTCCGCGACCAGAATGACAACACTACGTACGCTTCGACCAGGTGGGTCCCGACTGTCAGGCACTTCCTTGCGTGCGAAGATGTAGCTGGTGGGTCCTAGCAGTCAGGGGGGCGAATCGTTTTTTTTGCCCGGACGCACTTCCTTGCGTTCGAAGATGTAGCTGGTGGGTCCTAGCAGTCAGGGGGGCGAATCGTTTTTTTTGCCCGGACGCACTTCTTTGCGTGTGAAGGTGTAGCTGGTGGGTCCCAGCAGTCAGGTGGGAAACGTTTTTTAGGGAAATATGGTGGCCCGTCTGGTGGGTCCCCGCTGTCAGGTGGAGGAATAATTATTTTTCACGTAATAAGGAGGCACTTCCTTGCTGCGGCCGTGGACCCGGCTGTCAGCCTCTCCATGTACAGTCCACGTCCGATGGAAGCCGTTCCTTGACCACGTTGACCACGCCGCGCCGAGAGCACCAGGGCGGTGGATGACGGCGAGGCCTAGGAAGGGAACGACGCAGAGCCGGGGAAGACGTGACAGTGGATGCCCACGCGTAGAGGAGTACGAGGGTTCACTGGTTCGCTGTGGTGTGAGGCTGCCGTCGCCGCAGAATAACAGGGGGTGTGGGTGAGTAGAGGGATGGCCTGGCCAGCGGTGGGAGTAGTAGGGGCAGTGAGGCCTCCGCCGCATTGCAGCCGGCCACGGGAGGCAGGAGCACGAGGCACGACCGGCGCTGGTTTGGGCGGCTGGAGCAAGAAGACCAGAGGTTGAAGAAACACTATGGCCGTTGGATGGACATCATACGGTCACTGGAGCTAGAATCGTGCATATTGACTAAGTTGACAAAGCCCTCCGTCCCCGTCAACTTAGTAGGCCCACAAATCAGCCTGCCACTATACTGGGTCCCAGCTAACAGGGGGAGTATTCATTTTTTTGTGCGTAAGAAGGAGCACTTCCTTGCGTGCAAAGATATAGCTGGTGGGTCCGAGCTGTCAGAGCCGGCCGCGGGGAGGAGGGAGCAGGCAGTCCCGCCGGCGCTTGTTTGAGCGACTGAAGCAGGAAGAGCAGAGATTGAAGAAGCACGACCGCTGTTGGATGGCCATCTAACAGTCACTGCTTGTGCGTCAACCTTTTTTTAGGAAAGCCTCAAATCTATGAAAAATAGCATACAACCCATCTGCCATTATTTTTAATAATTTACAGCCCATTTGCTAATTCTGAAGGTTTTTTTGGAGCCCATATTCTTTTTGTTAGCATTACAGCCCATATTGTGGCCACAATTAAAAACTTATACGAAATTTTGCATATTTCGGTGCGGTCCAAACTGTTTTTAATCCCGAAATTTCGACTCACATTCAAACTGATTTTAAAAATAAATGTATATCAATATAAAATCCAACAAATTCTCCACGCATAAAAATTAATGTAATTTAAAATCTCGAAATAAAAAAAAAGATATTTGAAACTAACTGCCGGTTTGATGTGTTTTAAAATTGTACAGCCCATTTCTCATTACTGATGGGCCATTTTCTCGGCCAGCCGAATGAAAGCTCTCCTCGTCTTGAAAGATTTGCAGCCCAACAGGCCTGACAAAGCGAATTACTTAGCAAATCACAAAAAAACTGGGCTGTGGCCGTGGACCCAGCTGTCAGCCTCTACACGTACAGTATTTTCCCGATGGAATGTCGTTGACCACATTGACCATGCCGCCCCGAGAGCACCATGGCGGTGGACAACGGCGAGGCCTAGGAAGGGGACGACGCGGAGCCGGGGAAGACGCGGCAGTGGATGCCCACACGGAGAGGAGTACCAGGGTTCACTGGTTTGGCTACGGTGTGAGTCTGCCGTCGCCGCAGGGCCTGGCTAGCGGTCGGAGTAGTAGGGGGCGATGAGGCCTCAACGGCAGCACAGCCGGCCACTGGAGGTAGGAGCAGGCGGTCTCCCCGACGCTGGTTTGAGCGGCCGTTGCAAGAAGAGCAGCGATTGAAGAAGCAACATGACCGTTCGATTCAAATCCAACGGTTACTGCTTCTAGAATCGTTTGTTGACTAAGTTGACAAGCCGTGCATACGCGTCAACGTAGTAGGCCCACAAGTCAGCCTCCCAACCGGTGCGCCCCAGATGTTAGTGGGAGGAATCATTTTTTTTGCGTAATAAGGAGGCAGTTGATTGCGTGCGGCCAGACCAGCGGAGGGAGTAGGGTGGGCCGGGGAAGCCTACGCGGCATCACAGCGGGCCACAAGAGGAGGGAGCAGGCAGTCCCGCCGGCGCTAGTTTAGGCGGCTGGAGCAGAAAGATCAGAGATTGAAGAAGCACGACGGCTAGAATCGTGTGTTCACTGACAAAGCCTTGCGTAAACATGTCAGCCTTGAAATCTGTGGCGTGTACAGTCCATTTGCTATTATTTTTATAATTTTTACTCATTTTCTAATTCATATGGAATTTATTGCAGCCCGTTTTCCATTTTTAGAATTGCCAGCCATTTTCTGGTCAGTACCAGGGTCAAAAAATTAACTAAATATGTGGAAATTTTTTGCTGGGGAAGAAATATTCTTAATCCAAAAAATAATAGTCATACTAAAACAAATTTAAAAATAAGTTAGTACTATGTCATGTTAAATCCAATAAAATACGTATAAGATATCAGTGAAGAACAAAATTTAAAAAAAACTAATATCCCATTTGATCGTCTTGAAAGATTTGTAGCCCGGTAATTCGGAGAAAACAAATAGGCCTAGGTTTGGTATTCTTCAAAAAGAAATACTGGGCTACCTATTTTCCCAAAGAACTGGTGCATGAGCATTTAACTTTATTTATTTATTTACTTATTTATGTTTAGGGGACCATGAGCATGTACCTGGGCCGGATTCATGTGAGAGCGTCCCTTCCAGTTAATTATGGGCTTCTCTATTGGGCCTTCATTAGTGGGCTGCATGTTATCAACAAGTGGAAAATGTGTTCCATACGAAAAATAGTATGAGCTACGTACGATACAGGGCACTAAAGGATCGAACCATGCAACGACTTCCAAAACAGTGTGTTTGTCGTTCTAACAACACATTTATATTCAACCAATAGACGAAATATACTACTGATTGTACATTGAAAACAGCAGCAGCAACAACCAGGGCTGGGGGTGCAACAGAAGCAGTAAGCAGGCCAGAAGAGTGAAGACGCAGCTCTCTCTTCCAAACCAAACATCAGCCATCATTACAAAAGGGCTACCAAAAAAGAACAAGTGTATGCATCAAACTAAATAAAGATCCTACTACACCAAGTGTACGCATCTAACTAACTGGCTCAGTTAGACGTTACTATTTATTAGGTTGTGGAGATTGGCTGACGGCTTGAACCAGATGGGTGCCTGACGGGGGAAACTCCAGCCAGCAGGTCGAAGTCTGATACTTGCGACCCTCTCTCCTACTTTGGGCTGCAGAGCGTGGCGGCACATATCAGGGTATGGTGCATGCATAGACGCATGGTACGCTGTGTACACACAGTTTTGCCTGATGAACGAAACCACGCTGCCATCATGATCCTTGCCGTCGGTTATCTCCTGGTTAATTGGATAATTAAGTCTGACAAACAGAGAGCGTGTACCAAGGCTACTTACCAGCCTCCAGTCAAAAATTCCTGAAGGCCCAGAGAAGCTGGGATCCTGCTCAAAGACCTTGCAGTGACTGTGATTGTATTCCGCGAAACAACATGTCCAGTACGTGCGAACGATCATCAATCTTTCGCCGTCGTCTGATCGAGCTAGGAACCACCTGCAACTGCCATGCGGCTTTTCTTTGAAAGGTTCTGGGATTAGGAAGGGTAGGGACACCAGGCGGCCTACAACATCATATCAAGTTGGAGTCAAATAAAAAAGGGCTCTTGATTTAGTCAATCTTAAGAACAACATGTTATGAGCATGAATATTTTTTCAGTAAATGTTGACAGTAATATAAGCAAGCCATCATGATATCATAGGAAAGTAACATACTGCTGTAACAACCGTTTGTAGTGATGACTGGAGTAGGCCAGCAATACGTCCAGCCATAGACGGAGTCGACAGCGTAAATGAAGCCCTTGTGTTCAATGGCATCAGAGAACCATGGAGGATGTATGATCCTGCGATGGACGTGCAGATTTATCCACTTACCGCAGTGACCTGTCAGATAGGCGAGACCACAGTTGAAGAACGCAATTAGCATGAAATCTTTATAATTCCCAGATCTTGTGGGCACTTGGCAGATTACAACCTTGAGCAAATCAAACTTGGTATCATGTTGGCTACTGTAAGATTCCGAGTATTCTGGGTCGCGGTGCCAAAGCAGTGCAGTGTTAATCGAAGGAAGGGGGATCAATCGCCGGGTGTAGACCTCCACGAGCATCCAGCTGCCGCGACTGTCGATGAGCACCATCCAAGACGTGTTCATGCCGACCCAGTACATACCGTTAATGTAGCTGAGGCTGACGAGGATCGGATCACAATGAAGGGGGTTGATGCTCGCCACCCTACGATTGTTATGTTGCATGACACGCCGTTTCTGAAGATCAGGCGGCATCAATATGCAAGGAGCTGGATTAAAAAGCTACGGCCTGAGGGCTTTGAGTAAACGGTACAGCCCCGACGAGCACGCGGCGAGCGGCATGGTACTGAGATTGTCCACACGCGAAACAATGATCTTGATTACCTCTGTGGGGAGTGAATTCCAGCCACTCTTTCGGCGGACGCTGCTTGGTTCTGCCATTGTTAGTGCTTGGGTTTCGGACGAGGGGGGGGGGAGGCGCCTTAGCGGGGATGGAAGCTTGGACGAGATTATGTGCGGACAAAGATGGAGAAGCGAATATGTGCTACGAGAAGTGGACAGGTGATGATGACTATAGCACGCCGCTTGACTTACGAGACACATACCAGCAGCGTAGGGTCATATCAATGCCAGGCAACTTGCTTGAGTGATCACAGTACTGGTACTCCCTACAGTACCTACTATAGTACTATGCCCTAGCTTGCTAGAGTAGAGTAGTATAGTAGGACTCTGCTCTACTACTAGCACCAGAGGAGTAGTATATTCTAATCTAAAATAGTTACAAACTTGGATGTCCGATCGTGGAACGACTACGAACCATGCTCAAAGACCGTGTCTACGTGGTGTTTGGACTTATATGCAAAAAAATAGCAAGATACCCGTGCATTGCACGGCACACCATCATCACCAACTCGGTTTTCTATAAGAGTAGATATATATAGATATAGATAGATAGAGACTAGGGAGTACTAGTAAGGACACCATCTACTGCTTCGTGTGCTACTCCTGCGCTCCATTCGGCGGCCGCAACGTCCCCCCTACAGCCACTCCCTCCTGCGCTCCATTCGGCGGGCGCTGTTGAAATCTGGGGAGCGCACTCTCGCGACTGCTGGCAGCCACGACTTCACCGACGATGACTTCTTCCCCAACCTCGGCAACCTCTTCCTCAATGACATGGGCAACAATCTCAACGCCAACGGTGCTGCTCCCGTTGCACCGTATGTGTTTCTGTCCTTCCTGTTCAAAATCGTGGTAGAATTCATGTTTATACTCTGTATCCTACTACTATGCTAGTCCACATGATTAGTTTCATCTCTGTTATAGCCGTCATGATTTATTTTGTGCTTATTCGGATTAAATCTCGTAGTAACTTGATCACATATTCAACTGGCGCAACGTCCCCTACAGCCACTCCCGTTTCATGGACGGCCTGGTCGATGCCTCCAAGGAGCCCTTCGTCTACTGCTATGAGTGCCCGATGCCGTTTTATAGCTCGCCGGCGGGCATGGTGCATCACCTCACGGATGCGTGCAGCAGTCACTGCTGGCCCTTGGCAGAGAACATCAAGTACGACACGTGCTACCGGTTCACCATGCCGGAGTCGCTGGAGGATCACCGCCGCCTACTAGTCTCGGAGGAGGACGGCAGCGTCTTCCTCTTGATCGTGGGAACCGACGAGGCCCACGCACGCCGCCGCCCCGTCTTTGTAGCGTGCGTCAGGGGCATTGCCGCTGACGCTGATAGTGACACGAGGCAGGTGTACGGGTGCAAGGTCAATGTTACTACCTCTCCGGGTCACGTGGGCGGCGAAACCGGCCTCATCGGACAGACTTGGAATCTGAGGAGCTAGGACTATCCCGCCAATGTGGACTTGGAAAACTCATGGCATCCGTTCTATCCTTTACCCACCGACTCGGTGCACGGGGACTCCAAGGAGGTTCACCTGGACATACGCATTATCAAGTGCACTTAGAAAACATGTAGTGTGTGTGTGGGCGCTTATGGCGTGTGTCTTTGCCGCTTTTGATTCTGTAAGCTTGTCGTTAAACTTGAGTGGCTTTCGCCGCAGTCCTTCCTTTGAACTGCTCCTCTCAGTGAGCTGATGTAAGACACTTTGGGTTTCATTTGATAATGGAACCGGGGAGGAGCCTCCCTGTTCTTCTAAAAAACGCATTATCAAGTTAAATGTTGATCATTAGTCTTCGCTCAATGTAATCCGTTGTCTAAGCATGTGGAGACTTCCATGCAGGATCTTGCTCTATTGGAGTATCGCGCATGAATAAAAGTGTATCCGTTTATGGTTTAGTCTAGAATCTTCCATGTATGAATTTTTACTACAGTACTGGTGAAAGACTTACGATGAACCATTTCTTACATCTCCTCTGCCCCCTTGCAAGTCATCCTGATTTAATCCATCCGTCTAGGTGTATAAGGGCATGGTTAATATTACTTAATAGTATAGCCAACTGTTGACTATAAGAAAGTGCCATGTCATCTATAGCTAACATGTATAACAATCAATACTCAAAAACTAATTCTTAAAGATCATTTCTTGCAAAGCACAATAAGTGTTATTTCTTCACAAGTTTTGGATGCAGGTTGAACAGTTGAACGCTTTTGTTTGCAAAAGATACCTTTTTATCTATTTCACCCGGATGTTTGTGAGCTCTAGAGATGAGATAATATCCGAAGAAACCTATCGATACCTGTTACACATGAGATGACCCCCGCATCCTTTGTCAAAATAAACAACTCCCCGATCAATGCATTTCACTCTTCGGTGAAACGCACGGGAACCTTACTACTATAGATTAGTACAACCAAAAATTGAACTAACATTATATATAGTACGATAAATACTGATGCATGTCACCTAAAATTATATCATTCAAAACTATGTTCAAATACGAATCCAACGATATAGTTTTTGTTGACATGCACTAACATTTTGTCAGTTAAATCTTCAGTCAAATTCAATGGGGGACTAATAAACCACGACCGATGTAGTACAAGTGTAGAGGGCGGCGCTGCACGGGAGTCTCACCTCTCACCTCGCTCGTGGCGCGGCAGTAAAGCCGTCATATCACAAAACCCAACCACTCCCATTAATAAATGGCCTGGTAAAATAAACGGACAAGCAACCATCACATCCCTCCGTCTTTTTTGCATTTCATTTCTCTGCATTTACTTTCTCCGGTTCATCTCCCACGCTCGATCCGTAGCTACTACTCCTAGGGCCAGTTCTTTTGGCGGCTTCCCCAGCTTTTCCCACAAGATTAGTCAAAGTGGAGAGTAACAATAAGGCGCCTCACTCATTTATTTGGGCTTCTAAACTACTACTCCGTCCTGGTTTATTCCTCACCACTGTAATTTGTGCTAAATTTTGACCAAAGATTTAACTGATAAAATATTACTCAAAACAATTAGGCGTGGTGCATCTAGGTGTGTAAGTCATCTTACGAAAACCAAATAATCCAAAAACACTTAGGCACGGTGCATTAACTTCTACCTCTTTTCTTGTTTCTTGACATATCAACCAATAAGAGATAAAGAGTGTGCATGCTTTTAATGACTTAAGATATCAAACACGACATGCAGTGGTTAGTTCATTGCATGCAATACGATTAATTAGCAAATAAACATTAACGTTTCTCGTTTTCTTCTCGGCGTCCCCCACAGCATCATAACTGACAACGGCACAAACTTCACGGCCGACGAAGTTAAACTCTGGTGCAAAAACATGGGCATTAAGCTCGACTACGCTTCAGTCTATCACCCACAAACTAACGGTCTCATCATGAGCGGCATCAAACCCAGACTAGTGCGATCCCTCAAGGAATCTAACACGCACTGGGTAGTGGAGCTTGACTCCGTACTCTGGGGGCTTCGGACCACGCCGAATCACACTACCGGATTCACACCATTTTTTATGGTATACGGCGCAGAGGCAGTTCTGCCCTGCGACATAATTCATGACTCACCTCGCGTGCACATGTATGAAGAAAGAGAAGCCGAGCTCGATCGGCAGGACAGCTTGGACGCATTGGAGGAGGAGCGCGACGTGGCAAAAGCCCGTTCCGCATTCTATCAACAGCAGGCTCGAAGATATCAAAGCAGAGAAGTACGGGCCAAAACTTATAACGTTGGTGAACTAGTTCTACGCCTGCCGGACAAGAAAAAGGACAAACTAAAGCCCAAATGGGAGGATCCCTTCATAATTGACCAAGTACTGACTGGTGGAGCGTACCATCTGCGAAACGCATCGGACAACCAACTCGAGCCGAACCCATGGAACGCAGCACGCCTACGAAGATTCTACGCCTAGCGCCGGACTCCGTGTTCGTCTCCTTCCTCTGTCCCCTTTTTATTTTTTCACATTAGCTGTCTGGCATTTCTCTCCTTCTCCCTACCTTTTTTTCTCCCAAGCCCTTAGGGGCTTGCTTGCGCATTGTCCGCACATACTTGACGCGCCACCCGCGCTCATCATACCTGGGGGCTTCTTTATCAGAAGTTTATATAAACGGGCCTCATGCCCAAAACATGTGTGGCACTTCCGCATGAACCTTTTATACACCATTATATGCATTGATATGACTTAAGTTTTGGCCAAGCTGGGTTGCCTGGCTCCTGTGCTTACCCCTACGTTCCCGTTCGTTCGGCTAGGTGGTAAAGGGAGCACCTCTGTGATTGTTACTGCTGGGTCAGCCGGATGTGTACCTCAGACTGGGTGAAGCCGAAAGCTAGCGTTCTCAAGGGAATATTCGGTCGGTGAACTAAAAGATGATTTTTCTGCTCTTTTTAGCAGTTCGGACATGCACTTTAGGGCATGCCTCCCAGGGAAAGGAACCCCTAACAGAACTATCCTCCCTGGAAGATGTTTCTTACTAACCATGTAATATAACATAACTAGTTGGGCACTTGTCTGCTAAAGCAATTATGACCCCTACGCCTTGTCTCCATGCATGCCCCGGTTCTTACATAATCAAGAGGGTATTCGGACACACTCCGGACTATAGGGTCCAGAGGTCGAAGCGAAAAGGCCCGCAATGACAAACGATCTACAATCCGGCTAGAAGGCATTTTTCATGTCATTTTAAATTATAGAGTCAATCCGACTCGGTATATTCTTCTTCAATACCATCCAACAGGTGGTCTAATTTATAGTCCTGCTGAGAATACTTTGCAGCCAGCTCTACCTGGCCATATACTAAACTGACAGGGATCTCCTTTCCGTCAGGACCCATAGGGCCGACCTCGGCCATGTGGTTTGGGCCAGCCTTCGTGTACCGAGTCTTCACCATGGCCCAGGCCTCCCTGGCACCTTGACGACAGGACGATATCTTCCACAACTGGAAGCGCTGCCGCACTCTCTCCAGCTTCTTTGCAAGCTCCCCAAGGCCTTCGGGCGCGGAGAGGGATGGCCACATAGCCTGGATGACGCCCTGCATTGCCTGCTGAACTCGTTCGTGCAGTTGCAACAGCTCGGGAAGAAGGTCCCCCGTTGAATCGGGCATTTCCTCCGCAGGACAATCTGTCAGTAGACCTACAGACATAGCTCTGTCAATCGACTTCCTCGCCCATTTTTTTTCGAGAATTCGTTCAAGCACTTACTAAAAATGCCGCGTCGAAGTCGCCGATTCTCCTTTACGGAAGCAGACTGTTGAATACGAACATCCTTTAGTTCCTCGCCCAGCTGGGTATTGGCGTCTTGAAGTTTGTTCTTCTCTTGCCTCACCCTTGTCAGCACGCTCTCGCCAGCCTTTAGTTGGCGTAGGAGTTGTTTCTTGTCCGGATTTACTCCGGCCCCATCTGCACTGTTATCGTCAGAATTGCACACATGCCGCACTTCACAACGGAATTATTTTTGAGAGCATATATTACCTGAGGGGGTTCCCTTGGCAATAGCTGAAGCGGCCAGTGTGGCCTCGAGTTGGGCCTTGCACTCTGCCAGCTCCTGAGACAGTTGCGTGTTCTTCTCTGTAAGACCCTGCATAACATATGATCCTTAAAACAGTTATCTTAACTATTTCAAGTCTCGGGGGCTACTGACATATATAACCATCAGATTTACTCACCCGTATGTATTTTACATACTGCTCTGTGGCTTTGGCTAGACCATTTTGAGCGGCACGGAGGTACGCATCTCCCATATTAAAGGCGTTCAATGTCTCTGGAAAAAAACATGCGTCCTGAAGAACAGTCCGGCGATGTCTATGGTTCATGGCACTCTCCACCTCTGAATTGGTGGCAGATAGCCTGTCTGCATCCTCTGTCGGAGGAACGCCCGACGCGCGCCCCGTGTCCGCCTCCGCTTCCAGACCCGGCCTTGAAGTCTGGCCGGTGAATATAGTCCGGCGGGCTCTCTTCTTCCTAAGGAGAACATGAGCGTTAGCGTGACTTGAGGGCATAAACCCTAGGCGTTAAATTCGCACGTCGTACCGTTGCACCGGAGTTTCGATCTGGTCCACACTTCTTTTTGGCCCGCCTGGCTTCAGCGGGCCTTGTTGGCTGCCACCGCGGGCCCGACACTCCGCCTCAAGGATTTCCCCTACAAAACGAAACACTATTGGTTTACAGCATTCAAAATAAGGCATGGATGGATCTCCTTCAAAGTACAGGGACTTCGGTCTTGGTTACCTTTGACGCTGGAAGTAGTCCAGGATAGTCGGCCGTAATGGCCACTAAGGTGTTGTCCTTACTCAATTGATGAAACACCCCATCAATTAATTCCACACATAAGTCCGGATCCTCTTGGGAATCCGGATCGAGGGGCCGTTCTGGGTCCTCGGGCTGTGGGGGAGGGCTGTTGATCTCCTTCACCGTCTGGCGTAGCTCCTGCGTTAATATCGCCAGACTAAGTACTCAATTATGGGAATTTCGAAAGCGGGTAGATAAGTGAAAGTGTAAGCTTACCCAACTCGAAGGGCTATACATGGAGAATCCGCCCCATGGGTTGACACGGATGAATTCCTCTTCTTCTCCCTTGTACAAAGTGGATAAGATCTTCGTTAGAGTGGCAGCCGAATCTGGTCCCTTGCGACCGCACCGGGTGGCGTCGTCCTCCCTGTTGAAATCCCACATGGGGTGGCCTCTGTACTGAAGCGGCTGCACCCCCCGCGTGATGCATGTGGCCATGACCTCGATCATGGTCAATCCAGAATGAGCCAACAATCTTATCCGACTCATCAAGTAAAGGACGTCCCTGTCAGTTTCCCTTTGAGGATTCCGTGGGCGCCAGCTCAGGTGTTTCTTTAACGGAGCGTTGTTAAACTCAGGGAGGCCGATCCGCACAGGGTCTGGCAGGGGGACGTCATCCATATAAAACCATTCCGAAGGCCAGTCCTCGGACGCCTTCTTAGGGGTACCGGATAGGTATCCGGTCCCGGTGATGCGCCATAGTTCGGCTCCGCCCACTTGATAAATTGACCCCTCCTGAGAGCGGGGCACAAGGCAAAACAACCTCTTCCACAGTGCGAAATGGGCCTCGACGCCCAAGAATAGCTCACAGAGGGCCACAAAGCCCGCAACGTGCAGTATGGAGGCAGGTGTGAGGTTGTGTAGCTGGAGGCCATAGAACTCCAGTAGACCTCGGAGAAACGGATGAATTGGAAATCCGAGTCCCCTTATTAAATAAGGAACTAGGCACACCCGCTCTCCTTGAGAGGGATTGGGGACGCTCTCCGCCTGCTCTCCGCCGCCATAGGTGACAATCCTGGATCGAACTGGGACCATATATGCCGGGGGGAGTAGCCCCTTGGATTGAAGCACTACTAGCTTGCTATGCGGGACAGATCATCTATCCCAATACCCAGGCTTGGGGCTGGGAGCGCGAGAAGAGGAGTCGCGTCGGCTGTCCATGATGGAATGGATTTTCTGGTCAGAAGCGCTCCGATGAAAGCTTGGGAAGGGGAGATGGTGTGGTTTGGATCTAGATCCTCGTCTCTTTTTATATAGGCAACTTATTTGAGCAGCTAGGGGGGAAATGTAAAAATACCCTGGCTTTTCGCATTCGTTCGACACGTGGAAGATGGCCTTTATTGGACGTGGAAGCCAAGGAGCGCAGCATTTATCAGAAGCCGGACACTATTCTACAAGTATATGGAGCTGGAGAAGAACCCGCCTTGCAATGCCGAAGACAATTTGCGCGTCGGACTCGTCGTCATTGAAGCCTGGTTCGGGGGCTACTGAGGGAGTCCTGGATTAGGGGGTGTCCGGATGGCCAGACTATGACCTTTGGCCGGACTCCCGGACTATGAAGATACAAGATTGAAGACTTCGTCCCGTGTCCGGATAGGGACTTTCCTTGGCGTGGAAGGCAAGCTTGGCGATACGATATGAAGATCTCCTCCCATTGTAACCGACTCTGTGTAACCCTAGCCCTCTCCGGTGTCTATATAAACCGGAGAGTTTTAGTCCGTAGGACGAACAACAATCATACCATAGGCTAGCTTCTAGGGTTTAGCCTCTCTGATCTCGTGGTAGATCAACTCTTGTACTACCCATATCATCAATATTAATCAAGCAGGAGTAGGGTTTTACCTCCACCGAGAGGGCCCGAACCTGGGTAAAAACATCGTGTCCCTTGTCTCCTATTACCATCCGCCTAGATGCACAGTTCGGGACCCCCTACCCGAGATCCGCCGGTTTTGACACCGACAGTGCTCCTCAAGGCCAACGAGACGCGGTCGGCCATGACCGAGGACCGTGGGCATGACTTGGCCCATCCAGCTAGTCCGGTCAGTTTTTCATGCTTTCAAGGTGTGTCCTTTACTTGCATATTCAAGGAAGATGCCTAAGCCTCCCTACTAATTCTCTCACGCCTGGACAAAGAAGGTGGAGCGGATTCAGTGTCCGGCTCCGCTGCCCGAAGACCCAGAAATCCCACTTCTGACGAAGATGCTGGTTCCGGCGCCCTATCAAGTGCCGGAGAAGAAGGCCAAGAAGAGGGCCAACGGGACCAAAGGTGGTCTCCGTCGCAAGGGCACTTTGGACATGACATCCGAAGACGCTGGGACTCATTCCTCCGCCGCCGCGGAAGATGAGGAAGAGGAGGAAGAAGAAGAAAGTCGTTCCCCCTGAGGGGGGTGGGGGAGAAAGAAAAGTTCGGCCTCCACGCGTCTGGAGGCCGAGGCGTCCAAGAAGGGGAAAGCTTCCCTTCCGGACAGCTGCACCGCAGCCACCAAGAGGAGCTCGGAGTGGTGGCCCAAGGAGAAGCCCCTGGCCAAATCGTGAGTACTCGGACACATTCATATATGCGGTCTCTCTACTTCATTGTTTTAACGTGTTGAATCATGTATTTGCAGTCCGCCTCGGTCCAACCTCAAGCAATCCTCATCTTCGGGGGATTCGCTGGACCCGGAGGCGATGGACAGTGGGACCCTTCCATCGACCTCTTCTCCCAAGGCCATGGAGGACACCGAGGTGTTGCCCCGAAGGATCCCTGTCCAGGGAGAGGTTCAGGAGGCCGTCCGGGCGGCGCCAGAGGGTGAACCCTCAGCCACCGGACACACGGGGGAGCAAATCCCCATGGAGACTGGCGCTGGGGCCATATTCAGCTCGACCCCCAGCTGAATACAACTCCGGAGACCTCTACGGCTCCGGAATCATGCAAGCAGCCTCCTTCAAAAGAAGGAGGTGCGCCTACTCCACCGGTGACCTCTGTCCATCCAGAGGCACCGGATAATTTGTTGGAAGCACTGCGAGGCGCTTCCATTGTTGAATAACACTGTACCCTTATGGGTACGGTGATTGAGAGGATCCAGTCCGCAAAGAGCGGACTGACCGAAGCCTGCACAAGCCTTCTAACAGGCTTTGAGGTAAGCAATGCAACTATGCAAAAAGGATGTCATTGTATAGACAGTAGCCCCTGAAACTCTGTCCGGTGTTCGGAAAGAAAATCCGAATAGAGGATCAAATAATTTTTGCAGGAGGCTCTTACCACTCCTTATTCCATAGTCCATCGAATCTTTACCCAAAACTTGAAAACTCCACAACACAAAACTCAACTTAAAACTCGTAAGCTCCATTAGTATAAGAAAATAAAACCACCACTTAGTTACTGTAATAAACTCATTCTAAATTCATATTGGTGTAATATCTACTATACTCCAACTTATCTATGGTTCATACCCTTTGATACTACTCATAGATTCATCAAAATAAGCAAACAACACATAGAAAACAGAATCTGTAAAAAACAGAACAGTCTGTAGTAATCTGTATCAAATGTATACTTCTGGAACTCCAAAATTCCTACCAAATTAGGAAGTCCTAAGCAATTTGCGTACCAATCCATAGCAAAAAGAATCAGATCAGAAGCACGTTTCTTTGAGATAACAAAACTAATTTACTGGGTGCAAAAGTTTCTGATTTTCAGCAGGATCAACACAACTATTACTGTAAGCCATCCTAAAGGTCTTACTTGGCACTTTATTGAAACAAAAGATATAAAACATGATTAATACAGTAGCATAATCATGTGGACACACAAAAACAGTAAGGATAAACATTGGGTTGTCTCCCAACTAGCGCTTTTCTTTAATGCCTTTCTAGCTAGGCACGATGAAGACAATGATGCTCACATAAAAGATAAGAATTGAAACATAACAGGAGCATCATGAAGCATATGACTAGCAAATTTAAGCCTAACCCACTTCCTATGCATAGGGATTTTGTTAGCAAACAACTTATGGAAACAATAATCAACTAGCATAGGAAGGTAAAACAAGCATAAGTTCAAAAATTGAAGCACATAGAGAGGAAATTTGACATTATTGCAACTCCTACAAGCATATGTTCCTCCCTCATAATAATTTTCAGTAGCATCATGAATGAATTCAACAATATACCAACATCTAAAGCATTCTTTTCATGATCTACAAGCATAGAAAATTTACTACTCTCCACATAAGCAAAATTCTTCTCATTCGGAATAGCGGGAGTATCATAAGAGACTTGAACACTAAAAATTGTTTGCACATTAAAAGAGTAATGTTCAGAAAAAGGGTAATCATAATCATGACAAGTTTTATAAATATAATCATCACTACTTTTTATAGCATAAGTTTCATGACAATAATCATCATAAGTAGCAACTTCGTTCTCATCATAATCGATTGAAACCTCTCCCAAGATAGTGGAATCACTAAATAAAGTTGACACTCTTCCAAATCCACTTTCGTATTCATCACAATAAAATTCAACATCCTACAAAATAGTGGGATCACTACTTCCTAAAGTTGACACTCTTCCAAACCCACTTTCATCAATATAATCATCATAAGTAGGAGGCATGCTATCATCATAACGACTTTGCATATCAAAACTTGGGATGCTAAAAGTATCATCTTCATTAAACATAGCATCCCCAAGCTTGGGATAAACATTAATTTCAGCAAATAAATTCTCAAATATTTCATCCTCATCAAACATAGCTTCCCCAAGCTTGGGCCCTTTCATATCATAAGCATAATCACTCTCATCATTAAAAATATTGATAGCACCAATAGTATAGCAATTATCATCATCACAATGAGTAGTAGGAGCAATATCATTTGGGAGGGATACCTTTCTACCTTTGTTGCTCCTTCTTTTGTTTTTCTTCTTCACAATATGTGTGGGTTCAACCTTCCTCTTTGAGCACCATGTTGACGAGATTGGTTGAATAGAAAGCTCCTCCTCGTTACCTAATTCATCACAAGAAATAATAGGAGGATATTGGGAAGTCTCTTCCCTTTCATTAGTATTCTCATCATCTTCTATTTGCTTTCTTTTCTTTAGGTAATTGGCAATATAAGGATTTTCAATGCAATTCTCCGCACAAAACATATAAATCTTTTCTTGATCAATATCAAGGAAATGCTGAAGATTAAATTCTGGAATAGGCTTAGTTAAACATTTCAACTCTTCATAACCCAAAAACAAACTAAGTTCATTATAATGTGCAAGGGAAATCAAATCATCACAATTTTTGGACACGATTCAGTCATGAAACAATTTGCATTGGAGATGTAAATGACCACGTTCATTGCAAAGTTCGCAAGTACGGCAAAGGAATTTTAAATTTTTAGCACTCACATCTAGCCTTTCTTGCAACCATTTAGTTTCTAAATGCTTATGCCTCTTGCAATAAATATCTTCTCTATTTGGTGTGTTCATGCAAACATGTACTCCATAAAAGTTGACATGCTCATAAGAGATATTTTCCTCATGACTAGAGCAATCATCATTAATACTATGGCTATTCAAGGAGTTTATACTAACAATATTGCAATCATGCTCATCATTCAAAGATTTAGTATCAAGCATTTTAATGCACTCTTCTTCTAGCACTTGAGCACAATTTTCCTTTCCATCATACTCACGAAAGATATTAAAAAGACGAAGCGTATGAGACAAACTTAACTCCATTTTTTTGTAATTTTCTTTTATAAACTAGACTAGTGATAAAACAAGAAACAAAAAGATTCGATTACAGGATCTAAAGATATACCTTCAAGCACTCACCTCCCCGGCAACGGCGCCAGAAAAGAGCTTGATGTCTACTACACAACCTTCTTCTTGTAGACGTTGTTGGGCCTGCAAGTGCACAGGTTTGTAGGACAGTAGCAAATTTCCCGCAAGTGGATGACCTAAGGTTTATCAATCCGCGGGAGGTGTAGGATGAAGATGGTCTATCTCAAACAACCCTACAACCAAATAACAAAAAGTCTCTTGTGTCCCCAACACACCCAATACAATGGTAAATTGTATAGGTGCACTAGTTCGGCGAAGAGATGGTGATACAAGTGCAATATGGATAGTTGATATAGGTTTTTGTAATCTGAAATAATAAAAACAGCAAGGTAACTAATGATAAAAGTGAGCGTAAACGGTATTGCAATGATAAGAAACAAGGCCTAGGGTTCATACTTTCACCAGCGCAAGTTCTCTCAACAATAATAACATAGATAGATCATATAACAATCCCTCAACATGCAACAAAGAGTCACTCTAAAGCCACTAATAGCGGAGAACAAACAAAGAGATTATGGTAGGGTAGGAAACCACCTCAAAGTTATTCTTTCGGATCAATCTATTCAAGAGTTCGTACTAGAATAACACCTTAAGACACAAATCAACCAAAACCCTAATGTCACCTAGATACTCCATTGTCACCTCAAGTATCCGTGGGCATGATTATACGATATGCATCACACAATCTCAGATTCATCCAACCAACACAAAGTACTTCAAAGAGTGCCCCAAAGTTTCTACCGGAGAGTCAAGAACGTGTGCCAACCCCTATGCATAGGTTCATGCGCCGAACCCGCAAGTTGGTCACCAAAACATACATCAAGTGGCACATGATATCCCATTGTCACCACAGATAAACACGGCAAGACATACATCAAGTGTTCTCATAAAAGACTCAATCCGATAAGATAACTTCAAAGGGGAAACTCAATTCATCACAAGAGAGTAGAGGGGGAGAAACATCATAAGATCCAACTACAATAGAAAATCTCGGGATACATCAAGATCGTGCCATAGAGGGAACACGAGAGAGAACACGAGAGAGAGAGAGATCAAACACATAGCTACTGGTACATACCCTCATCCCCGAGGGTGAACTACTCCCTCCTCGTCATGGAGAGCGCCGGCATGATGAAGATGGCCACCGGTGATGGATTCCCCCTTCGACAGGGTGCCGGAACTGGTACATACCCTCAGCCAGTTGGACTTTTTGTGCAGTTCCACTAAAATCGAGCATCCCTGTTTGCATATATATTGAAAGTGTGATTACTGTAAAAACGACACTAGTTGAAGCATAGACTCACAAATATAAGCATTCCAATTTCTTAATGGAAAAGGTAGCAAGACTGTTTCTAACCACCTGTTTGAAGGAATAAATAAGGCAACAACAACTGATATCAGAAAGGCATATATAGTTCTTTTTGAAAGAATGATCGACTTCTGACCTTTCCTCTTCTTTTAAGCATATTTTGTGCAGTTCAACTAAAATAAAATGCCATCACCAACTTGACAATTTAGTGACACTATACAAAAGGAAATGACTTAACATTACATCATGATGTTAGGTATGTAGTCGACAGGCATTAGAGACAAACATACAGACCTCCTCCGATAACATAATCAACATTAATTTTAACAAAGGTGTGACTAGCTTTACCGGGATAATTTGAGTGAACTCTATACCCTCTGTTCCTGAATATAAGATGTTTCGCCGGTTCAATTTAAAGTACCCAAACGTCTAGTATTTAGAAAAACAGGTAGTAGTTTTCCTGAGCACATATCTGGGAAAGCTTGCCACACTTTATTTATGTCCATACGCTGATGCAACACCATTCGAATACTACAAATATACACTGATCCATTGGCTAGTGCAACAGTAGAGTAGTTAGTTACAGGGTACAGTACAATGGTTTAACTGAACATATTTCAATAAACTCTAGCACTGGAAGATTTCTATAAGAATTAATAATACAAAATGTAAAGGTAACAAGTTTCAACATTGGTATACTAGCTGTGCATGAGCATTAAACCAAATACAAAAGTCTGAAGGTAACTAGCATTATTAACTAATGACAGTATAAAAAAATTGCAAACCATGTACCTCCAAGGTAAATATCATTTCGAACTCGTGGGGACCTAAAAAATTGCTATCCCAATCTTGATAGTCGATCAAACATAAAAACTTGATCGAACGAATCAAGAGAACAGCCGGAGGAGGAGGTGCCCACTCTTGACCTTTCCTCTTGTCTTCATAATTTTTTGTGCAGTTTAACCAAAATAAAATGACATCAGCGCCTTGGCATTTTGGTGACACTGTACAAAAAAATTAACTTATTTCATGAAAGTGAGGTATGTAATCTATAAGCATTACTAGTGCAAAAATCTGAAGGTAGTAACAAGTTTCATCGTTGGTATACTGGCTGTGCAATCAACGGCTAACCCTGAAATAATCCAGTGACATTAAATGGCATTGCTTAAATGTATCGGTGGCATTAGACTGAGAGCGACATTAGTTAAATGTGGCATCACTTTAGCAGTAGCATTGCTTGACTTGACTGCTGGCGTTATACTAACAGCAAAAAAGTGGCAATAAGAGCATGGGAGGCCCATTCGGACAGTGGGCGCACCAGTACGATGTACCTCCACGGACGCAGAGTGGTGAAGGAGGTATGGTTGCTCAGAGCAACAAATATCCAGGCAGCATATGTGGATTACGTCCCATTTTTGTTCTCTTTAGCCACCTTTTTCCTATGTGAGGACAACAAACCGATTGACCTGGTCATTCTCTATTGCGTTGTCATGCCTTTCTACCCTTCTTCAACCAAGAGATACGAGGCTCGTTCCTTAGCTACTGATTTTCCCCTTTTCAACCTAGATGCGGGTTCGATGCCTACTCTCTTGGACAGTAAAGTCTCCCTTCCTTTCCTTTTTCAACCCAGACACGGATTAGTCTGCATGAAGTAGGGTTTCCTTTAATAGTGCAAATTATGGTTTTCGTCTGCATGGCCAGCAGAGCAGAGGATAGCAAACTGGGAAGATGGTGGAGTGGAAAAAGATCCACATGCAACGACGTGGCAGATGGGGCAATAGAACAAGGGTATGGTTCGAAAAGCGGTAGCATACCTGAGGGTCGGCGGAAAGTGGCTTCGCTTGTGGTCGTCGTCCTCCGCACACACTACGACAGCGAGCTTCGGGACGGAGACCATCTCGCGCGGGCGCTAGGTCTGAGAGGACGGCCCTGTCGTCGGTGCGTGACCTCGCTCACCGACGACGAGTGCGTCAATGTTGCACGTCCTTTTCTTCCCCGACGGATCTGTGACCACCGGTGAGGAGGGAGAGAGAGGCCGTCTTTTTAGATCTAGAGAGAGGGTGATAGTGTGAGAAGCAAGTGGGCAGCCCTTAGCAAGAAAGCGCTGAAGCTCCAGCCTATATATCTTTTTTATACTACTAGTACTGGAGGTGGAGTAGTGGTAGAGTAGTTTATATTTTCTCTGCGCATAGTACCAGTTAGTCGTGCTTCAAAACTGAACGGCACGCCATTAAAAAAATAAAGGTCGATAACTAATGTGGCACCTCGGGCCAACGCGGCCATATCACATTTTGCACGAGAAATTACACACCATGTTTCGTTGACATGTGGTCCCATTCCAACATGTCAGTGAGACGACGACGAGTCCTTTTCTACTAGTATTTCCGAACAGACGTGTAGGCCGGGGCGCCTCTTCGTGTACCGTGGGAAACTGGCAACCGTCCACCGACTCTTCGCCTTTCCCTATTGATTTGGAACTGCTGTCGCATGCTCTTCCTCTCCATCCTCCATTTGCCTTCACCCTTCCTTCTGCCATTGTTAGATCGTCTTCTCCATGGAGGGAACAGGCCGGAAACGACCCCATTATTCTTGCCCCGATCTGAAAGATGACATGGTGGAGGAACTCATTGATCGGTGCAACGTCATCACCTCGGCTAGCATGGCAGGTTCGTTCAAGACCATTCTCGACTCAACTAATAACATCATTACAAGGAACCCAAGGGTCAAGGAGCGGTTTGATCTCCCCTATCTTCTTTGCCGTGACCCTGATGACTAGCGCGGGGACGACAGAGGCCTCGCCTTGTGCAAGTTGATGCCGCTTGATAATGATACATATGATGTTAAGATGCCATCGCTTGAGGGCAAGGATTAGGGAGGCGCAAATGGATATTGGGTTGTTTATATTGGGTACAACTGCGAGTGGGAACTTGTGAATGTGTACATCGTCACCGGGTTCCACTTCGAAAAATGTCAGCAGACTGTCCAGAGGTTGAGCACACCGGTATTGTATGCACGTTCAAATACGTCATGGTGACTGTCTTCTACGGAAGATAGCAATTTTTCGAGTTCCCAACCGCTCTTGGAATTACAAGAACTATGAAGTTGTTGCTGTCTTCGACAAGCTTGTTGCCGTACTTTGTGGTCCGACTCGATGGATATTGCTCAAAAATCAGTTTCTATACATGGATGTGTATTGTGATGCAATTCAATACGAGGGTCTTGTGTTTGCTTCCACCACTCATGGCACTGTTTTTGCATGGGATCCTCGTAGTTTCGGCACGTTTGTCTTCCACGGTAATTATAATTGTTTAATCCGCATGCATGCGGGTTATCAAGTTTCCCTTTACTAATTAACCTTCTTCTTGTGTTTCCAAGGTCCTATGAACATTCCACCACCTATACTTGAAAATTTTTATAACCAAGGGGGAGATGACGATGGTGATGATCACGAGCATGAGGACGAGCAGAACTTATATACTCAGTGGCGCCTAGCAACTAATTCCAATGGATCACCTCTTCTTGTCTGTATACAGCGCACTGAGTTTGTTACTACTGAGGGAGCACGTGTTGTCTCCCATGGTCGCACTCTCCGGACCTATTCCAACACTCGTTGCATGGTATTCGGGATGGATACTAGTGTGCTAGCACCAACACCTTCTCCCTGGTACAAAATTGATAGTCTTGGAGAAAACTCGCTCTTCCTTGGACAAAACTATCCGGTGATGGTGAAAGGCGATCCAACTGCTGTTGACACAACATTACTAGTACCATTTATGAGAAGCAACTATATCTATACCTCGGACATTTGGGTGGTTCCCTGCCCTGGTACTGATATAGTAGGCTGCTTCAGCCTGGACGATCAGTCCTGCGTTGGTCTCCAGATTGACAATAGATGGCCCGTCCAGAGAATCACTTGTAGTTCAAAGCAAGCATTTCCAATGCCGAGGATTGGTTGAGTTGAAGTTCATTTCATTGTTGTTATTTGTTGTGTGATGAAAAATTCAGTAGTTATAATATATCCTCGTTGTCGATGTGGGTTGATGACCTGTTGTATGTAATAAAATGATATGCCTGTGATAATCTTACTAAATTTATGAATGACTTTCGAGTCGCTTCTCTGAGTGAGTGGTGCGACGAGGAAAAAAATATTTTTCGAATACATAATTCTACGTGCATTGCAACAGGTTATCGGATGAGGCCAATCAACAATAGTAGTACACTATTTGTACTATCTTCACATGCTTCGTGCGTCGGGCGGGTGTTTTTACTATAGCCATATGTTAGTGTTCGCTGTACGTAACCAGCACCTCGAATCCTCGATACTACTAGTAGGAGTACTATATAAGTAGTAGGAGTAGTAGGGTGGCATGGGCCAGAACAAGTATTCACGTCCAGGAGTACGGCACACGCCACCAGCACGACATCCATCTGACACCATATTTCTTGGAGTCCGTGCTAGAGCAATCTCTTCAACCTCATCGTTTCTCTAACTTCAGCCATCACGCGTCGGGCGAGGTGGGGGTTTGCTGATAGTTGGTTTCCTCAACTGCGGTCCCACTTGTTAGGCCAACTCCAACGCACGACCCCAAACAGACCTCCGTTTTGCATGAACTCCAACGATAATTTTGACTAGAAAAGCAAGACCAAATAAAACAAGAACCACAAGAATAGATTTTAGAAGATATCCAACTTCCATAACTGCTCCTGTAAGTTGGATTAGTGCCTTCTCGATGCATTCATTCTTGATTTGCGGAGGCTCGATCTTGCGTGCTTCTTTCTTTTTCGAGTGTAAAGAAGTAGACGTTGCTTCCTCGCATCAAGTCTCATGTCTAGCCTCTATTCTAGTAGGAGTATCAACAAGTGCACTAGTCTCATCTCTAGCCTCTATGCTAGCTAAAAGTGCTAGAACATCTACTAAATTGCGCTCTATCAATATATCGATGTACTCTTCTTCCCAATACCAAAACTTGCATCCATTCCACACAATAATTTTTTTAAGTTAGCACAACTAGTCTAATCCGAGAGCACAACCGAAGATTTGGTCGGGTTCTTCCTCCTTTTGCCGACACGTGGGACATCCAGCATTACAGGTCGTGTCACACAAGAAAATAGAGTGGTAGTTGAAGCCACGTGATGTGCATCTTGGGTTAAACTGTAAATAGAATCTTACTACTCTTGAGTAACTCCAAAAGCGGCCACCGAAGATCTTTATTGGATTTGTTTTTCATCACCAGCATGTCGAGGTGAAAGATGTGCAGCTTCAATGGGTCCTCTTGCGTTTTCACTGACATGTGGGACCGCATGTGAGCAAACAGACGATGGGCTCCGCGCGTCCGCTGGCGGGCTGAGAAGAGAGATAGAGGAGGGCTGAGCACGGACTCCAGGAAATTTGTTCTACGTACCTCGATATAGGCTCGATATAGTGGGGTGGCATGGGCCATAACTAGCATTCACGTCTAGCAGTACGACACACGCCACCCACACGAGTCCCATCCGACACCAATTTTCTTGGAGTCCATGCTACAACCATCTCTTCTCCCTCCTGTTTTCTCAGCCATCGCACGGTGGGTGGAGTGGGGGTTTGCCGATAGTTGGTTTTCTCAACTGCGGTCCCAATTGTAAGTGAAAATGCAAAACCGCACGCATTCCCCCTTGAGCGGCGTGCCGGACCAACCGTGTGGGGGTGCGACGCGAACATGGCATGCTTTTCCTTTTGAACTCGTAACTTGTAAAATTTGGTTCCGCTCCATGGCGCGACCGATAGATAGAAAATAACGATTTTGCCTAGAGTAATGAGAAGTTTGGTTCTGGCGCTGTTCATGCATGGAGTACGTACAAAAATTATCAAGTTGATGCGGAAGGTTAGATAATTACTAGTAGTACCATATACTACTACATGGATTTGACGGAAAGATAAAAATACATACGGATCCATCAACGACATCCTCACGCCCTAGTGCGCCGGGTCACCAACCGACGTGTGAGGAGCAGCGGTGTTGGCGGCGAGCTCAATGTGCTTCTGAACAATGCCGTCCAAGGTTGCCCTGCCGTCCAAGAAGGCCAGCGTCCTACCGTCCTCCTCTTGCATGTAGTAGTCCTTGTGGATGATTTGCACGTAGACGTGGGTGATTATGTTGATGGTGTCTTGCTGCGCCAGGCGTTGCGTGGCGAGTGCGACCTCGAGGTGGACATTGTCCGGCGCGACGGCGAGTAGTCGCAGGGCCACTAGTGCATCGAAGAGGTTGTCACCATAGTGGCCGTTGAGGGTGGCGGGCATCGCAGAGCCTGGGCGCGTCGGCTGGAGGCGTACGTCAAAGTCGTCCGCGAGCTTCTTGACGATGGTGAACTTGTCGAGGAAACCGACGAGGACCTCGTCGAACAAGGAGACGAAGCTGTCATCCAAGCGGCCCCTCACCCTGGCGGCCTCAAACAATACCTGGAGCCGTTCCTTGGTGCCGAGCCGCAGGCCGGCGTCATGGACCATCTGGCACAGCCGGCTAATGCTCGTGCTCATCGCCTCCATGGGTATAGCTTAGCTTCTAGTCAACTGATCTTGCGATTCAAGTGATCACTCTTGCCCTTGGTTAGCATGCGTAGGATTTCGTACTACTCCTCGTCCCTCTACAGCACCTGCCTTTGGTTGTATGATAGGTGGGCCAGCCACCCCTTGGGCCCACATGTCATTCTCCCAAAGGCAGTTGCAGTAAGTCAATGAAGTTGCGTCCCCCTCCGTGCCAGTGTAGTATAGTCATCTCACCGGACCTCTAGTTGGCACCAAACAAGAGAAGTTTGATGTTTACTGGTTTATTGGTCCCCTTTGCATTTTGCGCCAAGTTTTGACCTTTGATTTAACTAATAAAATGTTAATGCATGTAAACAAAATGTTGTGTAAGTCACCTTACGAAAACCAAATAATCTGAAAACACTTAGGCACAGTACATTAACTCCCTCCTCGTTTCTTATCTCATGACATATCAACCAATGAGAGATGTGGGCCGTGCATGCTTTCAATGACTTGAGACTACCAAACATGACATGCTGTGTTTAGTTCATTGCATGTAATCCTATTAGTTAGCAAAAAGACATTAAGTTCTCTCGCCGATAGGAATAAAACAATACACCATGTATTTATTTACAGAGGGAGTAGTACATTTTTTGTGACATGCATTACTAGATATTGCTAGTCAAATACTAAAATCCTGATGGACGTGGTAGTACTCCTAAATCCAGACGGTGGTGCTACTAGTACTAGTAGTAGTACTACCAATGTAGTAGGAGTACTAGCACTATACTACCCATTGGTCAAATTATTACGTGCTGCTCCTCACAGTGAAGTGACAAAACCCCGCGCCGGAGATGACACCTGAGTATAGGCGCCGTGTTCGGCATACCATAGTCAGCCTCATCGTCTGCAGTCACTATCATCATGGTTGTAGAGCTAGTCTGCTTACAACTAGCCATGTTCGACATAATTTCCCGTGCGTAGATGCCCGTGCATTGCACGGAACACCAAGATTGGGGGTGGACGGCGCCGACAGCGGCCATCGCGCCAGATTTTTCCATAGCCTTCTAGATGTGGTGGGGAGGAGATAAGGCTAATTGTGAGAGACAAGGAGTTGTTTGTAAATAGGGAACAAGTGCGGGCATCTTTTTGCAAAAATGGAGAAGTTTGGTTTGTATGCGTCACATCTAGATCCGACGGCTATTGGTGAAAGATGGGAGGCACAACATCATCAACTCAGGACCTGTTTGATTCGCAGGATTTTGAAAACGCAGGAATAGGACACGGCAATGTTACAAGTTTCAAACTAATATTACAAATGTTAGGAGTAATGCTGCACCTACGAAGAAGGAATTACTAGGAAGTTTACGTAAGAACTTTTGTTACTGTAGGTGGATGCAGCATTATCGTACAAACTAAAATCCACCACCCTGACAAGTCACTAATGGGCAAATAAGTTTTTGAGTGTCTGGCCACTTGATGTTTCAAAAACAAATTCAGCTTCTGCGGAGATTTTGTCATTTAGTCTTAGACGCTTCCGGTGATCAGCACGCCATTCATTGTGGCACCAAAGAACGCCAAACCTCATTACCTTGAGCACACTTGCCTCCAGAACAAAGAACCTGGCCAATTTAATCTTAGATGTGCTGCCTCGGTAGTCGATCAAATCAATTTCTGTAAGATGGAGATCAAGGCATTCGATGAGATTGTTATAGTGCAGCAAATTTTTCACTTTCGGGTCTTTTTTTATCTGCAAAAGAAGAGAACATATTAGAGCAGCTGGCTATATAAGATTGCCGTATCATCAAGAGGTACCAATATCATTCGCTCATACGATAGGGTTGGCTGGCTAGTGATATTTTTTCACTCTCTCTCTCTCTTTCTGTTTGCTCTCATTTAACTAGGAGCACGTGAAGAGCTTGAGCATTTTTTGCCTTCCACTATGTGGCCGATGCCATATTTCACAAAAGTATGCCACATAATACACATCGATGTCAAATTAAAAGATTTTGGCACCGCTCTCGTGATGTGAGAGAGTTGGCACCGCTGTGCACACAGACCCACATGTGTAAACAAATCAATCAAACCAACTACACTAGCCTCTCACTCTCTCAAACAAGTGTTTTTTATTGCCTCAGTCCTCTCTCTCTCCCATGCAGTGTTTTTTCATTGCGTGTTAATTTGGCATCAAAGCAAAGTAGGTGATCCAGATTGGGGCACCAGGTGAGCAATGGAGGGGCATCGATGCCAAATGCATCACAAGTGAATTTGGCACGTGTTTTGGCCTACATAGCCCACTTTTGTATACTACCTCGTATTTAGTATAAAATTTTGACCATAGATTTACCTAAGAAAATGCCAATGCATGTCAATAAAAATTACACCATTTGAAATTATGTTCAAATACGAATCCAACGATATAGTTCTTAGTGACATGCATTAACATTTTGTCAGTTAAATCTATGGTCAAATTTTGATACTACAAAATTGGAAGACTAAACCAGGACGGAGGTAGTACTTGCTCTTAGGGTAACCATAGAGTTACTGGAGTAGTCTAAGTTACTTTCCACTATGACTAGCCTAGGCAACTATACTAGTACAACATAAAAACGATGCAGGTGATCACGTGAGAAAAAAAATACTAAAAGCATTTCTTTCGGTGCAGTGCGTAGATGCAGTTTTGAACACTACACTTGTCATCGTAATTTGGGAAAATGACGAAAAAATTGAGCTACGTTGTGATTACCGTTTACTAATAGGAAAGAAGTTTCACCTCAATGAGTAGCTTCTTCGTGCACGGAAAGCATGTAAGGAATCCAACAACTTGATCCAGATTGGGGCCGATAGATTTTAGTGCCAAGATCTTCACTGTGCGCATGGACTGGGTCAAGCTTGTGGGAATCATTTTCTGGAAGACGGTCGTAAATACATCAAGAAGAAATTTTAAAATGTGAATTTCAAGAAGACGGAGAAGAAGATGAGTGTTGTACCTGAACGATTACAGATCCAATAAAGAGTTCAGAGAATTTGGCAGACGAGTGCACCAATGCTATCAATTCCGGCGCGTCAATAACCCTGATTTTTGTTGGACCTTCTAGATCCGATACAAGCAATCTCTCAAGGAAAGGCACATTCTCAATGACCATAACATGGAACAGCTGGAGTGATCTCTTTCCAATTGATGTCTTGTTGCGGGGCCAGCAAGACACATAAATCCATCGGAGATTCGTCGAGGCGATGTGGAGGCTAATGAACCCGTGGATCTGCTCAAGGCGAAGGAACTCGAGCGTAGTACAGCTGCAGACCAGGTGCTCCATAGCCTTCTTCGAGATGACAACATCGAAGAGGTCGAGCTGCTTGAGTTGAGGGATAAGAAGGGCGGGCGCGATATTAATCTGGGGAAGATAGCAGGAGCTGAAGCTGGCACGGTGCAGCGTTGGCGTGAGGCGAAGCGCGGACGGCGGCAGAGAGCGATATCGTCCAGCTTCAAAGGTGAGCTCCTCAAGCTGATCTAGGGCGGGGGATAAGAACCACTCGTAGAACTTGGGTTGGACCTTGTAGTTGGTACTGAACATGCGGATGTCAAGGCGTCTGGCTGGCCCAGGGTGCGATGAAAGGATCTTGGAGACCGCGGCCAAGCATTTGCAATCCCCATTGCTGAGGCAGATGCCGACGGTGAGGTTGAGGGGGACGCGGCGCCAGAGGGAGCGCCACCGCCGGGAGAACAGGTCGGTCCGCACGGCAGATTTGGTGGGGAGGACGCCGGTGATGACGAGCAGCATGTCGTCGAGGAGGCTGCTGATGAAGTCCAGGCTTGCCGGATGCTGTTTTGGCTCAATCTGCCTCCTCTTGTTGGCTTCCTCGCCGTCCATCTCAACCGGCGGCGACGCCGGTGTACACGTGTGCTGGGTGTGCGAGAGTGCGCCCTTCTATGCATGCCGCCGTGCAGTGGTGAATTGTGCACGAGTGCGTCCTTCACGCGCAAGAAGTGTGTCCTCAATGGGCCCTCAATTTACTAGCGTGCGGGGTGCTACCCCGAGTGGTTTCAACTTTGTTTACTTCACCGCATGTCAAATGGGCCTCTAGTTTACTTATTTTCACCCACTGCCACATGGGCCAGCACATGAAGATACAGAACACGAGCTGACAAGGCAGCATGTGGACTGGTTGACGGTCGACTAAACAATATACGGAGCTATACGCTGACACAGTGAGCATATAATCCGTCGGTATAGAGAGTTCGAGTGAGAGGGGAGGCCCGTGAGAGATAGCAGAGAGAGAGAGAGAGAGAGGGAGAGAGAGAGAAAGAGCTACTCCCTCCGTTCAATAATGTAGTTCCAACATTTTTTTTAAAGTCAAACTTTTGAAACTTTGACCAAGTTTATAAAGAAATTACTTATATCTACAATACCAAAGATAAATGATAGTATGAAGTAAGTACATGTTGTGATGAATCTAATGATCGTTCCAAATATAAATGTTTTTCTCCACATATACCTGGTCAAACTTTTCTGAGGTTTGACTTTTCAAAACATCCATATGCTTATGGACGTGACAGACTCCCTAACTAGAGAGAGAGAGAGAGAGAGAGAAACACAAAGAGTGAGTGAAAAAGTGTGTGTGCGTGTGTGAAAGAGACATGGAGAACACACGACAAAAGTAGAGAAAAAGCATGCGTGTCTTATGCAAACATATCTCACATGCATCTTCGACAACGGAGGCAAGGTGAGGAGATAGTGTGTGGTTGTTTGGAACCGAGAGAGCAAGACCCATAGCACGTGGCCAAGAGGGGTATGATAAACAAGGGAGAGAGGTCGAGAGAGACGTACGGAGAAAATACAGACATGGGGAGGAGAGAGTGTATGTTTGTCATAGAGAGATCCCCTGGAGATCGTGATGGGACTACATGGGTGGGAGATCGAGTGACAAGGTGTGTGCATGATAGAAGATGCCCCGAGAGATATTGAGATAGACGTATGGATGGAAGGAGACAATATGTGTGTTCCTGATGGCTATTAAGAGATAATCATACTTAGGAGGGGGGAGGAGTGCTTGCGCCTATGATGGAGTGAGGGATTATGGTACTTAGGGGGGTGCGTGTCACATGGAGAGAGAACAAGGGCGGAGAGTGTTGGATGGGTCTATATGTATAGCACAAGCGAGACATGTGTATGTGTGAACCAAGGAGATATAAGGTCAGTTTGGCTTGCGTCCTGAGCATCTTTTGCCTATTCTAGGGTTGTGGCTGGATTTCATGCATGCTTGTTTGGTTGCTACCCTGTGAAAAAGAAAGCCCGCCTGGCCTGGATTCCCTTGCACTTTAATTAGCCTGGCTGGACTCCAGACACTGCAAGTAGCCTAGCCCAGGTAACCGATTTCGAATGCCTGGCCGTGCCTGGTCGTGCGGCCACGAGGCTAACAGCAACCTGGATGGATATTAGCATTAAATAATTGTTGCATGGATTGATTGATGGGACGTTGATGCTTTGCCTGACCCAGGCATGAACCAAACGCTTCAGCACCACACAAGCCTGGCCAGGCAGAAATATTTTACATCTCACGTCCACAACAGGCAGTACTGGCCATCAAGGCATGAGGCTCAGGTCACGAACCAAACTGACTAATAAAGTTTGAGAGAGATTGAGGATCCCCGATAAGGCTGAGTGGTGCGTCAGATAGCTGAGATGGGGAAAGAGATATTCCATCCGCTCGATAATGCAGTGCATGTAAATTTTTTAGAAGTCAAATTTTGGAAACCTTGATCAGGTTTACGCAAATGTTATTTATATCTACAATACCAAAGATACATCATACAAAACTACATCTCATGGTGAATCTAATGGTATATGTTTGTCGTTCTAGATGTAATTGTTTTTCTCCACGTACATGGTCAAACTTTGTGATGTTTGACTTTTCAATAAATCTATATGCTATGGACCAAGGAGAGTGCCTAAGTTGAGACAGATCAAGTGGGTGTGAAGGAGAATGAGTAAGTGTGCAAAAAGAGTATGTGCGTGAAAGAGAAAGTAACAACAAACGATAAATTAGAGAGGCTGTGTGTTTTTTCGTTTCTTATGCGAACATATCACGCATGCATCTCCAAGATAGAAAAGCGAGGCTTGGAGATACACGAAGATAGCTAGTGTGTGATTGTTTGCGACGGAGAGAGACACCCCTGTAGCACATGTCCAATAGAGGTCTGGTCAACAAGGAAGAAAGTTCGAGAGGGACACAAGGAGGACATGGACGCATGGGAAGGGAGAGACAGGGTGTGTTTGTGATAGAGAGATCCCCTTGAGATCATGAGGGGACTATATGGGTGGGAGATCGAG
Organism: Triticum aestivum; assembly: GCF_018294505.1. Lineage (NCBI taxonomy): Eukaryota > Viridiplantae > Streptophyta > Magnoliopsida > Poales > Poaceae > Triticum > Triticum aestivum. Next base: position 206,487,207 of record NC_057795.1, on the reverse strand, counting down.
GGAGGTGCATGCGCGATAGAAAGTTGCCCCGAGAGAATCGAAAGAGACCACGCACATGTTTGTGATGGAGACTAAGATTAGCTAGTCATATACATATAGGGGGGACTGCGTGTGCCTACAATTGAGTGAGAGACCATCATACTTGGCTAGCTAGCCATGAGATTGTGTGTGTGTGTGTGCGTGTGATATGGGGAGAGAACGAGGGAGAGAGATAGAGTTTTAGATGGGCCTATCGAGTGCGAGTGAGATATGCATGTGTATGTGTGACCCAGGTGGATGAAGAGTTTGAGAGAGGGGGGGAAGAGCTCCGAGACGACAGAGTGGTGCATGAGAGAGTTACAGCCAACGAGCCAAGGAATTTGTGTGCGTACAATGAGTGCACCCAAGATATCTAGCTTGGACTAGCTAGAGTATCATACATAGTGTGCGAGAGAGACCTATAGATGGTGTATATATGCATGCAAACTAGAAAGACCCCCCCCCCACACACACACAAAAAGAGAGAGAGAGATGGAGAGAAAGGGAGAGGGACCAACAAGGTTTTTGTGTCTGATGCATGCGACAAAATTGAAGATTATCGATGAGAGAGTGAGAGAGAGAGAGAGAGAGAGAACAGGAGTCCGGGAGAGGGGGAGGTCGCGTTTATGCATCAAAGACTGATATAAACCATGTTTCGATATAAACTTGCATTCAAATATTTAAATTGGAGAACATGTTGTCTGCAATCCACACATGAGCGGATATATGCGTATATCAAACAAGTTCATTAATTTGACTTTCAACATGTTCATGGAGTACTATAATACTGTACAACATGCTACTCGATTGAGGTGTTCATTTTTGGATTTAGTTCACTATTTTGACCTAGTGAATGAGCTATTTCATTGAATCGAGATATTTCATTTTGGGTTTGATTCGCGTTTTTGAGTGGGTCAACTATTTGTCATATAGAAAATTGCTAGCAACGAGCATGTAAAAACACATTACTCCCGAGCATAATCTCTCCATCTAAAAAAGAAGTGGCAAGCTAATATTTCAAAATTTGATATGAATCGACTTGGTAAGGTAGATGTGGATGCTCGTTCTCCCAAAATTTGAATGAACCGTTAAACATCCTATGCTCGGTGGAATTCGCCCAAGAAAATAAATGGAAGACACGAAATTACCGTCCTATGTGGGACACACATCAATTGGGCCGTTGTACATCGAGGGTAGGTTCGTAACTTCATCCAAGCGCGCCTCTCCTCGGCCGAAATGACATGTGCCGAATAATTCATAAACCATGGTCGGCAAAACACGCTCTCCTCGCCCGAAATAGCTCGCGCCCACTATTTCAAAACACACTCTTCTCGCCAGAAATCGCTCGTGCCCACTATATTTCAAAACACACCCTTCTCGCCCGAAATCACTCCCACCCACTATTTGGGGAGAAGCAAAGTTACTCTACTAACCCCGACCCTCAGTACATGGACCCAAGCCGAGAAGTCTAAAGGCAGGGGTAGAAGTGCAACTCCCCCTCATATTTCAGACAAATGCGTCCGTAAGACATGGTTCCACTCCCCTCCCAATCCCCCCCGCGCCTCCCGGGAAGCTCCCTTCTCCCGAGCCACGAAACCTCAGCCCCTCCCCCATGGCGCCCCCCACCGCACCAATTTCACAGCCGCCCTCCTCCCTAATGCCGGAGACGCTGTCCATTTGCCATCATGCACTGGGCCGTGTGCCTCTTACGCCGTGCTGCTAGAGCTGCCTCGATGATGGCCGCATGAACCGTACCAGAGCCGATTCACCCCCGCCGTTGTTCACGGTGCCGGAGCGGCTCCAACTTCGGATCCGTCCAGAGTCCCGGCGCTGCTTCCCCGTAGTCGCCGACCATCGCGACATCGTTGTTTCCCTGCCGCCGGTCGCCACCGCAACCGCGTCGGCCTCACTGACTAGGCAACTGGACCTACCTACTTCACCATGCCACCAGATAGGTTGCACCCTCATCACAAATCACTTTATTTAGGCGTCAGTTGTCTGAATTTTTATTCTGGGCCAATCGATTCCCAATGGGAAACAGCACCCCTCGAGGGGGCGAAGCACCTAGGCTGCCGGTTGGCTGGTGTCTAACGTAAGGGTGCGCGGCCGCAAGTTCGCCGCGGAAGCGGCGCTTTGATGGCTATCTTTTAGAGTTGCGTGGGTTGAAGGTACTGCCGCCGCCGGATCTGGATGACGGGGAGTCTTTGTGGATTGGCTCGGGGGCAGCGCAACCACGGCAGTGCGGTGGGGCGGGGAGAGGGGTTTTGGCTGGGGCCACGGACGGTGGAGGCAGGCTGCTCTGCCATTGGTCGCTGGCTCTTCGGGGAAGATTCCGAACAGTGTCAGCCGGGAGGCACAAGACGGCCATCAAGCCAGCCGGCGTAGATCGAACAGTACCAAAATAAAATAAAATCACGTGACCCCAATTTTGTCTTCAGTCAACAGACGTGTGACCACTCTCGTACCTTGTTGTTGATCTCTTAGTGTATTTCTTCAGATCAAAGAGATATGTTGTTCTTAACATTATGTGTTATCTGCATCGTCAGACACACCGTCTTCCGACTCACCGTAGCTGATCCAACAAGGGAAGCATACACCAGAAGGGAGCTATAGTCCCCACTCAACAGTTCCCTACATCAAATGCGCGTGCCCGACATGGACAGCCACAACAACTTCAGGGCCATCGACAAGTCAGCACATGATGCTCACTCCTGTGGATGGCAACCAGATAGGTTGTACCCTCATCTTACTTGTGTGCAACATTTATGGCTTTATTATTCATCTAAGCATGGAAAATAGATCATCACATTTCACTCTATATTCATGCTAATCTCTTACGGGTCTTGTTCAGGAGTTAACGCTGTTCCATAGTTCAGCTAAGATACTTGTTCTTCAGGTAACGTTGTTCCATAGTTACCATCCATCATCCAATGCTATCCCACAGGCTGGGGATTATAGTATTATACCACTTCTAGTATTACCTATGTTGTTCTTTAATACTTTTGTGTGCCATCTAGTTAATCTCGAGTACAAACAATACATATTCTGTAGCTTTCATCTGTGTTCTCCCTTTAGTTTATGAGACCTGTTGCTGCTAGTTAACCCCAGTCCTACTATTTATGTCGTCTCCTATAGGTAGTCATTACATAAATCTAACTACTAGGTGTCTTTCATGCATGTCAGATATAATTGCACACACTGATATATCCACAAGACCTCACGGTGCAATGTAAAGGCCAATAAACTTGATGTCAATGATACCCAATATGATGAAACATGTAAAGGCAGCTCTTCAGAAGACTTGCAGAAAGATGATGAATCCTCTTCACCCCACAAGGTCCTTGCTCTAACTTGGCCTGTGATATGTGATGTAGACCGAACCTCGTGGCGAGTTCCGGTCTGTTGTTGCGCCCCGACCTTTCACGACACTCCACCTTCAGCAGTAGTAGCCTCTCGCCCGCGCACGCGATGTACGCGAAGTAGAGGGATTGAACCTTACGGTCCAGCACGAGAAAACCGATCTCGACGACGGTACTCACGCAGAAAACAATTTCCACGAAGAGAAATCGCAACACAGAGGTTTTCTAAAGCTTCCTCCAAAACTTAGGGATTTTTAGACAGCTTCCCCCAAAACTCAATATGGGTATTTACCCTAAAAACACATCGTGTCTAATCATAAAAATATAACCTGCCTTACATTGACCGTACTATGGCTTTTTATAATAGTATAGCTGGCCCGTACATGGTTTGACCAACAAGCTAACCGCACCCCTAAACCAAAAAGGAAAACAAACTTGACCATAACAACTGACTTGACTAAATCTTAGGAAACAAAAACAACTAGTATGACTTGTTATTTGGTGCTGGTGACTGTTGCAATTCACCGGTGGACCCCACCCGGTTCCTTTTAAAGAATACAAGTCTCTAATCTTCATAGTTGTCCACGAGTACGCTTCTTTGTCAGGTGGCCGCACCAGATGGAACTTGTATATTTTTATAACTCCTTGCTGGTGGTTAGCTGCGTACATGACTAATCTCCCATGGATGCACGTGAACTCATTTATCTCTGGCCCAAACTGAAATTGATCAATGTTGCATGTGGATTCCTTTGCTGGCTCAAACTGAACTCCTCCCAAAATATCTCCACAAACGTGACTCACCAAGACTTCATGCTTCCTATGCATGCATGGCCGTACGCACATGCATACAAGTGCTCCTATAGGCCTACTAGTAATTTTCATGGAGTCTTGTACATTCTTCACACTTTCCTGATCAATATGTATATACTTCAATGCATCTGTGCCATCTATTTTCAATCTTGGTGATACAACAATTATATCTTCATCTTGAACAATACTAGTGCCATATTCGGCCATCTGTGCAGACTTCGTTTTATCAGTAGCGACCATCATAGATAAATTGCACGGGGTCATATCATCCTCTCCTCCTTGCATCAAAGCCGTCCTCGGTTTTGAGTCATCCTCTTTAGTAGTATTTTTATCTCCAGGCTGAACACAGGCAGTAGACATATCAACAGCTCCAACCTTCTTTTTTGCTTCTTCCAGCTCTTTCATCTTCACAATATGTTCTTTCCTCCAAGCAATAAAATGCTCCGTACCCATTGGCACGAGGCTGCACTTCTTATCCCTCTTGACGGTATATCTGTGTGTTTTGCGATCATACACAACATCTTGTTCTTTGTACCATGGCTCGCCCAATAACAAGTGACATGAAATCATTGGTGCCGGAATCACATCGCACAAAACCTCGCAAAAATAATTTTCCAACAAAAACGGTACCTTGGTTTGGTGCGTGATAGTGAGCTCTTCATGACCCCAACGAAACAAGTATGGTTGTGGACGTGGTACCATTGGTAAATTCAGCTTTTCAACCATCTCGATGCTTGCGGCGTTGACCACATTCATGTGATCGATCGTCATGGCACATGATCTCTCCCTCACCACCACACGGGTGTGAAAAAGCCCGACCCGGCGTCCTTTCTCCTCCAACTGAAATCCATAGCTTAGCTTACTGAATGATGATACACTCGCCATCTTTTCCATAGTGTCGTGAACAACCTGATGCTCTGAATACCACCTGATGTAGACCGAACCTCGTGGCGAGTTCCGGTCTGTTGTTGCACCCCGACCTTTCACGACACTCCACCTTCAGCAGTAGTAGCCTCTCGCCCGCGCACGCGATGTACGCGAAGTAGAGGGATTGAACCTTACGGTCCAGCACGAGAAAACCAATCTCGACGACGGTACTCACGCACAAAACAATTTCCACGAAGAGAAATCGCAACACAGAGGTTTTCTAAAGCTTCCTCCAAAACTTAGGGATTTTTAGACAGCTTCCCCCAAAACTCAATATGGGTATTTACCCTAAAAACACATCGTGTCTAATCATAAAAATATAACCTGCCTTACATTGACCGAACTATGGCTTTTTATAATAATATAGCTGGCCCGTACATGGTTTGACCAACAAGCTAACCGCACCCCTAAACCAAAAAGGAAAACAAACTTGACCATAACAACTGACTTGACTAAATCTTAGAAAACAAAAACAACTAGTACGACTTGTTATTTGGTGCTGGTGACTGTTGCAATTCACCGGTGGACCCCACCCGGTTCCTTTTAAAGAATACAAGTCTCTAATCTTCATAGTTGTCCACGAGTATGCTTCTTTGTCAGGTGGCCGCACCAGATGGAACTTGTATATTTTTATAACTCCTTGCTGGTGGTTAGCTGCGTACATGACTAATCTCCCATGGATGCACGAGAACTCATTTATCTCTGGCCCAAACTGAAATTGATCAATGTTGCATGTGGATTCCTTTGCTGGCTCAAACTGAACTCCTCCCAAAATATCTCCACAAACGTGACTCACCAAGACTTCATGCTTCCTATGCATGCATGGCCGTACGCACATGCATACAAGTGCTCCTATAGGCCTACTAGTAATTTTCATGGAGTCTTGTACATTCTGTGTCATCTATTTTCAATCTTGGTGATACAACAATTATATCTTCATCTTGAACAATACTAGTGCCATATTCGGCCATCTGTGCAGACTTCGTTTTATCAGTAGCGACCATCATAGATAAATTGCACGGGGTCATATCAATATGGGTACATCATGCATATAATGTCCTGAAGTGTATCTTCTCTATTGCAATGCTATGTGCTTAGCATACTGATCATGCATCTAAATATGCCATGCCTTCCTGTTTTTCAGTACCTATTCCATTCATGATAACATGTTTTCAAATTCAAGTACAGTCATTCTACTCTATCGCAATGCCATCTACTTAATTTGGACATCATGCTTCTAAATTTCTTATGCATTGTTATTCATCAGTATGTACCGCATCTGTCTACCATACCATGTTTTTTTACATTGAAGTGCTGTTCTAGTGTTCTGTTGGAATGCCATCTTAGTTTCCCAATCATACACGTGTATGTTGCCTTAGTTATTTCTGTACGTATTCCACTAGCATACAGTTTTACATTCAACTAGTTTTTTTTGCTGTGTTGTCCTGTCGTATCCCTAGCCCTTACACCATACTCCCTCCGTCCGGATTACCTGTTGCCGGAATGGATAAAAAAGGATGTATCTAGAACTGAAATATGCCTAGACCCATCCATTCTTTTCCGGATGGAAGGAATACATGTCAATATGTCATGCCTTTCTTTTTCTTCAGTACCTATTTCATCTCTCTGTTGTAGCATGTTTTTTAATTAAAGCACCATTCTTCTATACAAGGCATGCAAGGGGAAGACGACTATGTTAGAATCTGAAGGGTTACAAACAAGACCTTTGCAAAAGATCCAAAAGCCAGGAGATAATAAACCAACTCGAGTTTTTATAGATATTGCTCCAGCACAGAGAAACCCAACTCCTACTGCTAATAAGCAGATTCCAGTGGCCAAAGAACTAGTCCGCTCCAGTCCAGCAAAAATATGTCAACTCCATTCTAAAAAGCATGTGTGTATCCTTGCATCATGAAATTTTATAGCATGCTGATCATATTTTCTACATGTTTCTTACCCATCTCTATTTTAGAAAATTTAAAACAAAACAGAGGCAGGGCAACTCGCTCCCAGGAGCTCCCCCGATGGCATCCTTCATTGGCCGTTCGACCGGCGTTGACCAGTTCTTTTTTCGCGCGTTGGTCGTTCGATCGTCGCTGGAATTCTGCGCACTCATTTTTACCGATCAGTGGATCGTGGCGAGGCATGACGTGTGGGCCGGTGCTGTGGCCACTTGGATCGAAACGGCCGGGTGTTGCTTTTCCTGGTGCGGGGGCGCGAGGCAGCCGCTCGTGCCGCGCCGCGTGCAAAAAACTTTGCCAATCCGCTCCACGCACCTGTGCCCAATCCCATTCTCTCCCGTCCTGCTCCACACCAGCCGCCACACAACCTAGCCCCTTCCTCATCGATCCCCACAACCCCTCCCTCCTCCTCGTTCCTCGCCAGGGCCCATCCCCACAACCCCTCCCTCCTCCTCGCTCCTCGCCGTGGCCTCCGCCCTAGGAGCCTCGCCCGGGCCTCCTACTCCCTCTCCACCATCGTAGGTGCACACAGACGGCGGATCTGTGCCGGAGAAGAGCAGCTCTGGTGGGGTGCAGCTGCAACAGAGATGAAGGAGGTCCGCCGCCCGTCTTTGCCTCCTCAACGTGTCCTTGTTGCTGAGCCTAGCAGCGCAGCAGTCGGGGACAAGGGGAAGGAGCAGGCCGACCCGACCGCATCTCTTTGCACGAGGACTGGAGGAGCAAGTCGCGAGGGAAGCCGGCACGGCCAGCGGCGGCGCTGCACAGGGACGCCCGCCTCCGGTTTTCTATCCTGTCTCCCAATCCCCCCTCACTCCTCCTCGCTCCGAGGAATTGGGCAATGGCACGGGGGTGGAACTGGCCGAGGAAGAGGGCGACCGTGATGGGTTGGAGGCCAAGGAAGAGGGCGACAACGCAAGGGTGAACGAGGGTATGCCTGTGGTCGTCGCGTTGTGAAACGACGCGACTGGGGATACAGATTTGTTTCCTTCCTCGCCTCAACGATGAGCTCTGCTTCTTGAGCTTGCATGTTGTGGACTTTCTCTTCTCCTCTTGTTGGCTTGCTCTCTGATCAAGCCATGGAAGGTACGTCTCCATCTCTTGGCTCCACAAGGTATGGTGCGTATTGCCTCTAATTTGCTTATTTGAGTGTGATTTTATACAGAAAATTTAATTTGCTTATTTTTCACTTCGGTAGGGATATGTGGAGAGAGCTTTACTATTGGCAGTGGCCGCATCATTTCGACAAGTGGCATGATTGATCTTTGCTATGTGGATCGATGGCATGATCTAAATTAGGTAAGCAAAGGTGACATTGTTTTCAGTACATCAGTTTACTGAATATTTTGAAGGTTTGAGCTGCATAACTTATACAATTTTAGCTGCTTATCTTTATCATGTTATCCAGTTCTTACCATACCATTTGGTAGATAAATGTGCCGATCTACCATTGTAGAATTAGTACTGTTTTTCAGCTATGTGTAATTGGTCAACTATGTGCTGTTAGTCAGCCACTTCCACTTTTGGATGATTAATTTTTTGCATGAAGGTTCAGAGAATGGCTTATATTGCCTTCCAGTCCACGTGTTAAACCGAAAAGTGCCTTACATGAAGACTGATGGCAATATGGTTTGGGCATAGAGTTAATAATGTTGTCTGATTATTGTGGGATGATATTCCCACTGATGATGAAAACTATAACCAAGATGTACCAACTTTTGCCTTGCTACTTTGATGTGTACTTATTAAAACAGATGCTCGGCTTGCCTTGTCTTTTTTGTTGCCTCTTTTTGGTCTTGGTAAGTACAAGTACTGGTTGTTATCCCCCCTTTGGACATTGAATGTAATTTTAAGGTTTTCGTAAGGATGGATAGGTGCTGGGTGCCATCCAGATCTTCGTGTTTGATGCTGGGAGCAATTCTCAGATTGTCTGTGCATGAATTGGTCAATTCTCCTTTCTCTTGCAGAGTGTCTTATTTATCCGAGGTGGATTCTTATCTTCTTACCACATGCTTGGTAAATGCACATTTTTCTTTCATTTTGGCTAGACTTAGGCAACCTTACACAATTTAGATATCTTTTACAGGAACTTATTCAACTAGTGTGTTGTGAATATGAAACGGCACAAATTGTTACTTTAGTGAGAAGTTCCTGAACATGGTCTCTATGTCTCTGACTTGGTTGATTGGGTTTCTTCTGTTATCCAGTCTCTCACTAGGCTTATTACCTTTGTTGCTGAATTTTGCCTACAATATATATAATTGACTCACATGACCATCTTTAGTACTTTATAATTGGGTAGGAAATTCACAATAATCTTCCAATGTCGTAGCTTGGATAAATAATTGTGGCATTAAAGTTAAAACTACAAAGAAGATCATGGGACATGACTTAATATCAAATTTTCTAGAGCCTGGCATGGCATTTATTTGTGACTGCATGGCCTGAATTGGGCATCTATGGAAACATGTTAAGCTCTTGCTTGACATTTATTTGTGACTGCACGGCCTGAATTGGGCATCTATGGAAACATGTTAAGCTCTTGCTTTTGGACAATTAGGCTGCCGTAACTTGCTGGTTTAATATACACGTGTCTGCGGAATTTGCAAATGAATCATTATCTCAGGTTTAGTCATGCACATGGCCACTAATCACAACAAGGGTTAGGAACAAGTCTACTATCTTGATTTTAAGTAACTGAAATATACATATAGTTAACTATGGTTTTAAGCTACACTTTAGTCTTGTCCTGATAACTAGAACTGCTGTGATGTTGCTCTGTTATAAGTACATTGCCTACACCAGTTGAAATAACTCATGGTTGCCTTTTCTTTTGTTTGTCCAGGCAATGTATGGTAGAAGGTGTAAATAGTGTAGATTCAGTGTTCTGTATATTTATGAAATTCACAATCAGCAGTGTCATGTGTGATGCGCCATGAATCGTAGTGAGCTTATTTCTTTGCACACTTGGTGTATCCTCTTATCATCTTTTGTATAGGTCCTGGAATGGAAAGATCAGTTTGGTGGTGCCATACTGAATCAATTATGTAGGCTTGGCACCTCCCTTGATTGGTCCGTGAGGTATACTTCTTATTTTCCTTAGTTAAGAAAAATAAAGAAAACAAATAAACAATGTATTGTCTATAGTTCCAACTCCCAATGTCAACTTAATTTCCACCTCGTGTGTCAGTCCTTTACAATGGATGAGTAAAGGTCAAAACTGTAATTGAAGCTTTTCTCAGGTTGTATAAAGATGGCCTTATTTATAGGTTAGTATCCTCATCTTCCCTTGTTCCAGGTGTTAAGCATTTGTGTTTTGCCTGTTAAGTAATGCCATGGTGTTTTGACATCGAGCTATGAGTCAGTGTACTGGTTTGACAGATCGTATTGTCATATTCACCTCTTCTCTGGATATAAAGTAGAATTAGTTAGTTTTAGGTTTGAATGTCAGGCAAAAATCAAATGGGAGAAGCGACCTATCAGTCCAGATTCTAATTGTTATTTGGTGTTGAGATTCATATGGCTGACACATAATTTTAACTGGGCGATTTCAGATGTAATCTATTGCCTCTCTGATGTGATCTTCTACAAAATTATGTCTCAACCATCTCTATTTACATTACTACTGTAAGCTTCTGAAAGGTAAATTATGCTAGGACAATTCTTGTTTAGCTTTAACTATGATATCCTAAATGCGCAAGTAAATACTACTGGGATTACGACTACAAAAGATATTATGACATGCGAACAATTCTTGGTTGAAATACTGTGAGCTTAAATAATAGGAGCTAAACTGTTTTGCTGTGTTTAGAATTGGTACTAGAAAAGATAATCTAAACTGTACATTCTGAAAGTATATTGGACTCTTGCCCTTTTGAAATTAGTCTTCTAAGCATTACTTTGTAACAAATGACAGGATAACTTGCTGGTTCAGTTTAAAGTTGCAGGCAAACGCTTGCGGTAGGGGAAAATTCTTATTCATGGCATCTTTTTGTGGCCACAATAATCATTCCCGTGATTAATCCTTGTGTTTTGTGCTGTAGAGCAACCCTCAGCTGGTCATCATCGCTCATGATGTTGACCCAGTTGAGCTGGTTGTGTGGTTCCCAGCCCTGTGCAGGAAATTGGGAGGTCCCATACTGCATTGTTAAGGGAGAATCACACCGTGGACCGTATAGGTATTTCCTAATGTAAGTGTCATGTTTTCCTTCTTTGTGCACCTGGACGGGAGTGCTCATGAGAGCGACGACATGCTACTGAACTCAATTTTAGAAATGAATTTGGGGGCCTGTGGTCTGGAGCCCCTCATTAGAAGTGCTCAGGCGGCATGTCACAGTTGTTTGCTGAGAATTTACCAAGAACAATTTTTTCTTGTCTCTAGCATGAGGCTATGAGCCCTATAGTAGTTCCAGTGTGATGATCTACCACTTGTCTAGGAAGGGGGATTAAAAGATGGCACTTGTCATTTGGAGCAATTAGTATTGGACTATTTGATGAAGTAAATATTTAAACCACTAAACCTTATACTCATTTGTAAAAAGGTTATGTGTTTTTTTAATCCATTAGCAGAGTTAGTTTGTCTAGAATAACTAACTATCTGGAGTTCTGGACTAATATGGAATGATGAAAATTTCAGAACTAGATATAAAATTTGATGCGTCTGGCTTGTTTAACTTGCAGTCTTTATTTTTAATAATTTTGTTGTTGTTGAGGTTGCCCCTAGGTTTTATTACTGTGGGTCTAATTTAGATAATTTGAAAATAGTCCTATATAGGAGTATGCTCATCTATAACAGTTGGGAGGGAAATCATACCAATTACAGATTTTGTCAAAACTTGGCATTACTATATGCATAAATCTAAATTATTGTTCATAATGGATTCACCACTACTGTACATAAGCTACATTTGCTATGCATATAAGCCGAATTAGTAGCACTATGTCCTGTTTTCTTGCTTCAATACCGTGTACTACCTCTTTACTTTGTTCTCCACATTTTAAATTTCATCTTTCTTTGGAAGTATAGTCGCCAACTTATGGTCTGCATTGTGTATAACTGAAATGAGTGAAGTTTCCTAATACCATTGTCTATAACTGAAATGAGTGTAGTTTCGTAATACCAAAGCATGTGCACTCACATATTTGTCTCTCTTTTAGTGTTGCTGAATGCATAAAAAACATGCACATGGCCGAAAGTTAAAAAAGTCCGAGGAATTGGGTTTTCATTTTTCTCTTAGAATTGTTCATGTTGATGCTGTTGTCATTTTTTCTGAAATTTAGACAACTCTTTCCGCTTAATAATAGTTTACCGATTTCAGTGCATCCTATGTATGTTTGACTGATTGGTCGTCCTCTCATCCAGAGTTACTCAGCGTTGCATTTGTGTGTTCCTTTACCCCACTTTGCTTATTTTTTGGTCATGTGAGCGGGTTGTGTGTTATTGTTTCCATCGTCATTTAGTATGCTGATGTTTTTTAAGATGACTTCTATATTGCTGGAAACTTAAATTTTAATTTATACATTTGAGCAGCTGACTAGATTAAGAAATAATTTTTGTAAGATTGAGGCCAGTTTATTTGGTAAGGTAGAAGAAAAATAGGATGAATATGCACATGTTATTACTGCACGAAGGCTAAACTCTGAATATCATTGATGGTTCTTTCCCGAGGTTGAGTAGGAGTGTCTCCCTTTTTCGTATAATTTTGTCTCCACAATTTCCTAAAGAATAGTTTGGTTCTAGAACAAACATGCTATGAATAATTGCATTGTTACTTCAGTGAAAAGTTCCTGGGCAAACTATGTGTTCCTCTGGATTTGGTTGAAAGTATTTCTTTTGTTATCCAATTTCTCACTACACATGTTACCTTTGTTGCTGAATTTTGCCTACAATTTCTATATAGTAGACTCACATGATTACCTCATGCGGATTCTATAACTTGGAAAACACATCTAGGATATTCATGTTGTGTGTTGTTCCCTGGAGAAAGCTTTGATACTCCAGTCAGCCACTTACACGACAACCCAGAATTGATTCATAATTTCATGTTTACACTTCTATTACAGTAGACCAACATGTCATAAACATGGTGTTGGTCATTGTTTGTCCAGTTCCCTTCAAAAAAGAAGAGATGGCAGAGAGTGGCTCCATCACTGAAGAGACGACGAACATTTTGCAAGGCATTGTTTCTTCAGGTCCTTTAAAAAATAAAGGAATTACAATGCATCTAACCTATAAAGGGGCTGTGAAGGACAAAATGCTATGGACCCAGAGGAGTGGGAGGGGAGAATTTACCAACAATGCATCAAGGACAAAGCGTGACCTGGTTTCCTAAGTTCCAGCTAACATAGCAAAATTGTATAGAGAGAATGCCCGCATTTTGCTATTACATAGTTTGAGGCTATGTTTCTTTTATTTTTCATTATTAAAAGCATCCTTATCATTGCTAAATTATCAAGCATTTATTTTCAAATAACTCTTGGTTTGAAGTGGGGCCTTTGCGCCTTGCTCCATTTGGTGCAATGAGTAATGTTATTATACGTCTTATTGTAGACACCAAGCCTTTGTTCTTTTTTTGCGAAGAGGGGTTAAATTTGTTAAACCATGCATTTTCTTTCCAGTGCACATATGAATTCAGCAGGTGCCTGCGCCATTTGGCGATGACACCCTTGCTCTAAAAAAAAGGTTCTGTGCTTAATTTTATTCCATAGGTTTTAAGACATCATTTCTGTAAATGATAGCTTGCAAAAATGTTGTATATTTGGTGAAGGAGGGAGTATTACTTATCCATTTTAACATTGTGAATGATAAGTTACATAGGGGAGAAACTTTATCACCAACTAAAGTCTTTGATATGCAAATAATTCTCTATTCAAAGTCAAGATCATATATGCCCGAGTAATTTTGTTCACAGTACTTGCTTATGACGTTTAAGTTGGCATACATGTCTTCCCATGAACACGTCTATTGATACATGTTTTTTTTCTCAAAGCGCACGTGTTAGTCGGTATCTGTGTCATTTGCGTACATGATTTCAAATGGCTCTCTGTGAACATGGTAGCAAGAATTTTGTGCTATCAAATTATAATATGTATATACTACCTCCGTCGTTTATTGGTCTTCATTGTATTTTGTGCCAAATTTTAACCATAAATTTAACTAACAAAATGTTCATGCATGTCATCAAAAATTATATTAATGAAAACTATGTTCAAATACAAATCTAATGATATAATTTTTGTTGACATGCATTAATATTTTATCAGATAAATATTTGGTCAAAATTTGGCACAGATTACAGGACCAATAAACCAGGACGGAGGTAGTACATCTCACTGTGAAAAACAATCCACCATGTTTCTTATTAAAGTGGATTAAACCATGGATTTTTTCATCGCACACATGTATTTAGTGTACCTCTACGACATTTAGTGCAACAGGTCAATGATAACCATATTTTCAACTAAAACAATGCTTCCTTAGCTGGTCTAACCATATTACAATTTTTTTTCAAGCTCGGATTTAGTGTGATAACCATATTTTCAGTATAGCATGGTTTAATAAAAATGAGCTTTCTACTACCGATATCGAATAGGTCCTTGCAAAATGAAACTATTTTCATTGACAACATGGATTTAGCGGGTCTCTGCGCCATTTGGCGCAACGGATCAATTAGTAAGCTTAACAGATAGAAGAATTTCTGCACTGGTATCGTATGTGAGGAAAGATTCCTACAGGAATTCTCTATGCTCCAATGCAGATGTAAGTACCTGTTATATATCACTATATTTTTACATCGGCATGTATTTTGTTAATCGGCGTGAATCCAACCTTTATCTGATCTAAATTTAGTTGTAGCAAAATGTATGATTAAAGGTCACAATGTTGATTTTTGTAAGGAAAATTGCCTAGTAGTTTTGCACCCTGAGCTGCATGAGTGTACTACCTCATATCAGTGGGTTTGAATACTTTATTTCTGCAGTGGATTTTCAATGTTTTTTTTACTATGTTGTCCTGTCGTATCCCTAGCTATTACATCATACTTCCTCCATCCGGATTACATGTCACAGAAATGGATAAAACTAGATGTATCTAGAACTAAAATACGCCTAGACCCATCCATTTATTTCCGGATGGAGGGAATACATGTCAATATGTCATACCTTTCTATTCTTCAGTACCTATTCCATCTCTGTTGTAGCATGTTCTATAACTGAATCACCATTCTTCTATATAAGGCATTCAAGGGGAAAACGACTATATTAGAATCTGAAGGGTTACAAACCAGGTCTTTGCAAAAGATCCAAACGCCAGGAGATAATAAACCAACTCCATTTTTCATAGATACTGCTCCAGCACAGAGAAACCCAACTCCCACTGATAATAAGCAGATTCCAGTGGCCAAAGAACTAGTCCGCTCCTGTCCAGCTAAAGAATGTCAACTCCATTTTAAGAAGCGTGTGTGTATCCTCGCATCATGAAATTTTATAGCATTCTGATCATATTTTCTACATGTTTCTTACCCATCTCTCTTTTAGATAATAAGGTTAAATGATAGAAGACTTCCTCCATTGGGATCGTATTCGAGAAAAATATCTTGCGGGAATTCTCTGTGCTCCAATGCTGATGTAAGTACCTGTTGTATATCACTATATTTTTACATCAGCATGTATTTTGTTAATCGGCATGAATCAAACCTTTATCTGATCTAAAATTAGTCGTAGCAAAATGTTAAAGGCGCTAATGTTGATTTTGGTAGGGAAAACTGCATGGTAGTTTTGCATACTGAGCTGCATGAGTGTACTATCTCATATCACGCACATTACTGAATTGTAGTGCTTCTCTGGTTGCCCATTCATTCATTGTGTCAATGTTGCTTTTGTATTAGCTTACCTGGCTGATGATAGTTGTGCCATATTGTGTTAATTTGGTGTAGGCTAGTTGCCCAAACGTTCATTGTGTCAATGTTGCTTTCCTATTATCTGACTTGGCAAATGATAGCAATGCTAGTGTGTTAATTTTGTGCATCCTGTTGAAGATAAGAAGACAAACTCTGAAAATAGCAAGGCAACCCCATTGTTTCTCTTCAATAAATCTAGGCCAAGTAATATGGCAATAACTCATGATTAATCTGTTTGGTTCCCGTCCTAATTTATGTTATGATGCAGTGGTCGAGACACACTCCACTATCAATAATACAAGACTGCCAAAATCGCCATCTGAATCTGTTCAGTATCCTCTGTCTCAAATGCAACAGAATAAATGTATGTTTGTGAACCAATTAATGGCTGAAGCAATGATGAAAATGGTGGATGAATCAGAGATGCAGAGTCGTACGACACAACAACTGATGAATGTTTCCACAGACAGTGTAGCAAAGCAGCAAGAACTTGCCCGCATGCTTATGGGCGTCATCTGTGCCGAGGTTGCAGATTGTGACGTTGTAGATGGTTAGGTTCTGCTCATTTATTTGCACTGGCATCAATCTTTGATTGCCAAGTGGATGTAATTTCCTGTAATATATGCTGGATGTGCAACGGTATTCCCTGTATGTCGTACCTTTGCTTGATCGGTTTTGGTCCTGTGCATAATTGTTCGTCGTAATGGGCTCAAATTATCTAATTTGGCCTAAAGACATGTACGAACTTTACTGGGCCCATTAAGTTAATGGGCCGTTACTAGGCCGAAAGTTAATGGTCAGCCCTCTTACCTCCCGGTTCGTTAACAAGCCGACATCGAAGCGGGCAACAGGTGGGCCCAATTGATTTCACGGGCCGTTAACAAGCTGTTACTAAGTTTGGGCTACATATGGCCCAACTATATTGTAGGCCTTTAGCAGGCCGAAAGAGACAACAGACTTGTACTGGACCATGAAGAGCATGGGCCGCTAAGAGGCCGAAAGTCAGGTCATATTGTAAATGGCCCAACTGTGTTGTGGGCCTTTAGCAGGCCGAAAGAGAAACCGAGCTGGTATTGGACCATGAAGGGCATGTGCCGTTAAAATGCCAAAACTAAGGTCCGACTGCAAATGGCCCAATTCATTTATGGTCCGTTAACAGGCTGAAAGGCATAGAGGGACGGGAATTGGCCCAACACTTAAATGGGTCGCTAAAAGACCAAAATTCAGGTCTGACTACAAATGGCCCAATTGATTTATGGGCCGTCAACAGGTTGAAAGAGACATCGGGCTGGAAATTAGCCCAACACTTAAATGGGCCGCTAAAAGGCCGAAACACAGGTCCGACTACAAATGGCCCATCAGATTTGTGGCCCGTTAACAGGCTGAAAGACACACTGGGCCGGAAATTAGCCCAACATTTAAATGGGTCGCTAAAAGGCTGAAAGATGTATATCCTGAAAATTGGCCCATCCATTGAATGGGCCGTTAACAGGCCGAAATATCATCCGATCGATATTGAGCCCAAATATATAGCGGGCTGTTAACGTGCTCGAACTAACGATGGGCTGCAATGGTGTCAAATCTTTAATGGGCCGTTGACGGGCCGAATTGGCACATCTCGTATGGGCCATGGGCATAAATGGACCTGACACAAGTAGGCCTTATATGGGCCGGCCTGCTAATTTTTGCTGGGCCGGCCTTTTTCACCGTAGTGGGCCACTGTTGGGCCGTGCCATGTGTCGACCTATCATAGGAGCCTCCTGTCCAATGAGTGGATGACATCTGTCCCAACGGTGAGGCAACACGTGTTGCCTACGACCAATGATGATTTTACACATGGAAAATCCCCATTGGTCCGGTCTGTTAACGGGTTATCGGATCCAAAACCGGACCCGATAGTTTAACGACGTTCCGTTACGGTGGATGCCACGTGTCGGTCACCCTTGACGAAAGCACTTCTGTGACGCGCGATTTATCGTCACGGAAGTGGACACGTCCGTGATGACAATTTTGGTAATGTCATGGAACACTTCTACGACTACACAAGTATGACTATATTGATTCTGTCATAAAATCGTCATGGATGTACAGGCATGACAAAAAACGCGACCTACTGTGATAAACACGTATCATCACGCAAGTGTATTTTTTTTGTAGTGCATGGTTTTATATCACGGAGCCGTGCGGCACCAACTGGGCCGCGCACTACTAGGAAAAGGGCTATAGATGATATGGACACTAATGGCGAACCAGACATGTGGTGTGCCACTACTATATACTAATGGTGCACCATGTGTTGGTGCGCCATTAGTGTCCAAATACTAATGGCGCACCACATCCACGGTGCGCCATTAGTAACAATTTTTTTTATTTTTTTTTTCAAAACTAGTAATGGCGCACCAGGGGATAGTGCGCCATTACTAGTTAAACTAGTAATGGCGCACCAGATCCACGATGCGCCACTAGTAATTTTTGTTCAATTTTTTTAATTTTTTTTTAAAACTAGTAATGGCGTATCAGGAGATAGTGCGTCATTACTAGTTAAAACTAGTAATGGGGCACCACATCCCCGGTGCGCCACTAGTAATTATTTTCAATGTTTTTTTTCAAAACTAGTAATGGCGCATTGTGTGTGTGGTGCACCATTACTAGTTGAACTAGTAATGGCGCACCACTCCCACCGTGCGCCATTACTAGCTTTGACCAAAAATCCCCCGAATGCACCCCCCATGGACCGCCTTTTCAGTTTAAAAATAAATAAAAGAAAATGATGGAAATGTCAAAAAAATAAAAGAAAATAAGTTTCCCATGTGATATGTGGTCTAGTTGTTGGGAAAATTTACAAATATGAATTTCGACTTTATTTGCAAAATCTCTCTGAAAATTTGTAAAATGGGCATAACTTTTGCATATGAACTCGGATTAAAAAGTTTTTATATGAAAAATCATCTACTCGAAAAGTTACATCCGAGGTTAAGCGTGCTCGGGCTGGAGTAGTGTGAGGATGGGTGACCCCGTTAAACATTTTCAAAATCCCCAAAAACCTAACAGAAAAAAAGTTACGGGGCTTTCAAGATCTAGAGGCAAAAAAAATCAAAAAATTTCAAACTTACTAGTGGTGCACCGTTTTCTAGGTGCACCACTAGTAACAGAAAAAAATGGTTTCGATTTTTTTTGATTTTTTTTCAAAAAATGATACGTAATATGACCGGAAAGTTTGAAATATTTTTCAAAATTTCATCATAGTCATGAACATGAACAAAGTCCTAGACATCAACAAGGTATAATAAGATTGATATGATAGATATATCAACAAGTGCCTGTTAAGTGATGTGGTGCTGGGGTTGGATAGAACTGCAAAGTTAAGCGTGCTTGGGCTGGAGTAGTGTGAGGATGGGTGACCTTCCGGGAAGTTTGACCACTTAGTGCGATTTGACTTGAGATTAAGCATATTGACCCGAGATTAAACCATTACTATTTAATACTAGTGGCGTGGTACTAGTGGCGCACCAGTAGTGCGCCATTAGTAGGCAAAACTGGTGTGCCACTAGTAGGCCTTTTCCTAGTAGTGGCGGCTCCCGAATTCCGGTCCGGAGCCCCAATGCGGCTCACCTCCTGGCCGGAGAAAGGCCTGGACTGGTCTTCACAGGACGAGCTGACAGCACTTCAGACGCTCATACAGAACATGATAAACGAGAACATCAAGCTCGTCCATGTGATCCAGGTGATGATTATTCGCCGGATCCTTCCGTGCCAACGCTGGACCTGCCACTTGTGGGAGTATGATCCATCCAAGCACCAAACCTTGCTGGAGTTCTTTGGCACCATGCATGAAGACATCTGGAAGGTGCTCCTCAAGGCCAACGAGACGCGTCGGCCACGACCGAGGACCGCGGGCATGACTTGGCCCATCCAGCTAGTCTGGTCAGTTTTTCATGCTTTCAAGGTGTGTCCTTTACTTGCATATTCGAGGAAGATGCCTAAGCCTCCCTACTAATTCTCTCAGGCCTGGACAAAGAAGGTGGAGCAGATTTAGTGTCCGGCTCCGCTGCTCGAAGACCCAGAAATCCCACTTCTGACGAAGATGCTGGTTCCGGTGCCCTATCAAGTGCCGGAGAAGAAGGCCAAGAAGAAGGCCAAGGGGACCAGAGGTGGTCTCCGTCGCAAGGGCACTTTGGACATGACATCCGAAGACGCCGGGACTCATTCCTCCTCCGCCGAGGAAGATGAGGAAGAGGAGGAAGAAGAAGAAAGTCGTTCCCCCCTGAGGGTGGTGGGGGAGAAAGAAAAGTTCGGCCTCCACGCATCTGGAGGACGAGGCGTCCAAGAAGGGGAAAGCTTCCCTTCCGGACAGCTCCACCGCAGCCACCGACAGCAGCTTGGAGTGGTGGCCCAAGGAGAAGCCCCTGGCCAAATCATGAGTACTCGGACACATTCATATATCCGGTCTCTCTACTTCATTGTTTTAATGTGTCGAATCATGTATTTGCAGTCCGCCTCGGTCCAACCTTGAGCGATCCTCATCTTCGGGGGATTCGCTGGACCCGGAGGCGATGGGCAGTGGGACCCTTCCGTCGACCTCCTCTCCCAAGGCCATGGAGGACACCGAGGTGTTGCCCCGAAGGATCCCTGGCCAGGGAGAGGTTCAGGAGGCCGTCCGAGCGGCGCCGGAGGGTGAACCCTCAGCCGCCGGACACATGGGGGAGCAAATCCCCATGGGGACTGGTGCTGGGGGCCATATTTAGTTCGACCCCCAGCTGAATACAACTCCGGAGACCTCTACGGCTCCGGAATCATGCAAGCAGCCTCCTTCGAAAGAAGGAGGTGCGCCTACTCCACCGGTGACCTCTGTCCATCCAGAGGCACCGGATAAATTGTTGGAAGCACTGCGAGGCGCTTCCATTGTTGAATAACACCGTACCCTTATGGGTACGGTGATTGAGAGGATCCAGTCCGCAAAGAGCGGACTAACCGAAGCCTGCACAAGCCTTCTAACAGGCTTTGAGGTAAGAATGCAACTATGCAAAAAGGATGTCATTGTATAGACAGTAGCCCCTGAAACTTTGTCCGGTGTTCGGAAAGAAAATCCGAATAGAGGATCAAATAATTTTTGCAGGAGACTAACCTGATATGTCTATGTGAATAAGCAGACATTGCTGCTGGCTGTGACCTCTCATACTGCTGAGGTCTCCGGACTGAAACAGAGTCTAGAGCGGACCGAGGAGGAGCTCGGCCGTGTGAAGAAACAGCTGGAAGACAGTCAAGGTATGCAGAAACCTTGTCTATTTTTAGGAAGGAT
Source organism: Triticum aestivum (assembly GCF_018294505.1). NCBI lineage: Eukaryota > Viridiplantae > Streptophyta > Magnoliopsida > Poales > Poaceae > Triticum > Triticum aestivum. The sequence goes on along the minus strand of NC_057795.1, from coordinate 206,465,939 downwards.
GAACGATTTGTGCTAACTAAAGTGCCATGATATTTATTAGGAGCGGCGAACAAGGTGGAGACCCTCAAGAAGGCGCTGGCCGATGCCGAGGAGCTCATGAAAAGCATGAGGCCGGGGTCAGTGAGATACAGCATGAGCTCCAGGATCTCGTGAAGAAATGCGAGTCCTTGGAGCACAATCTTGCGGATCAAGAGTCCGAACTGGACAAGGCCCACCGAACACACTTGATGCCCGGGTTGAAGCCCAAGGCGCCCTCCAGGAAATCCAGGAGGCCAAAAAAATCACGGTGAGTAAGGCCTTTATTATGCAGAGCAAATATGTGAAGAAAAGGTTCCTCTTACTGACCCGGATTTGGAGTTCTCCAGGGGCGTTTCCGGATCTGCCGCGCAGCGTTTCAGACACTGCGGAATTCTTCCGAGCCGAAGAGGGGAGCTCCACGGAGAAGCTATTTTGGTCGCAATACCTTGCGCCAGAATATCTGGTGCCCTTTAGCAATCAACTAAAATAGCTGGTCGAACTGCATAGCGTGGCCGAACTAGCCATGAAGGATTTGATAATCTGGCTATGGCCTGCCAAAGCTATGCCCAGCAGCTAGTTCAGGCTCGTGAAGCGGCTGCTCAATGCCTGCCCTCGGCTTGATGGCATCAAGTAGTCAGTCTGTATCCAAGGCGCGCGAATGGCCTTCGCCCGAGTCAAGATGCATTGGGTGAAGATGGACACCGCGAAGCTTGTGGCTGAGGGACCGCCTGCGGGCAAGGAGCAACGCCCGCCCGAGCTGTATTTTGACAATGTCATGGAGGGATCATGCCTTGTGGCAGAGCAATGTGCTAAGGATGCTATCTTTGAATGAATACACTCATGTTATCCTTTCCTGTACTATGAAACAAGATCATTATGTAATATAATGCTTGTTATTTGAAATTTGACCTCCTGTGCGGCCGTATTGTTAAATCTGAGAGTTGGCTAGTCGTCGGCTTCCGCCCCCACGTAGGTAGTACGGGGGTGTTCGAGATAAATCTAAACACTCTTTACTCCAAAGTTTGGTCCTTAAAGGAGGTATTTAGCGCAACGAACCAGGTAATTGGACTATATAGCTTTATCACCCTCACTTAGCCAGAGGAGTTTGACAATATAAATTTAGGCACATCCCCTAGTATTCGTAAGGCCGAACATGGGATGCTGTAAAACACCTGGTCGGATAAAACTGATTCATTGCATAATGTGGGAAAAAATCACAAAAGATTTGAAACCTCTTGAACTGCTGACCGGCTCACGCCGCATCATGACAGTCAGTTTTCAACTTTCTCTATTGAGGTGCTCATCCGGATGAACCATGACACAATCGTAGTAGTTCTCCCTTTACCACCCTAGCCGATATAGCGGAAGGTAAGGTAGTAAGCACAGGAGCCGGGCAACCCAACTATTGACCAAAGACATGATTCAGAGCCGATGCATATAATGCTACAACTCGGGGTGCCGAACTATACAGTAAAAAAGTGTTCGGACTTTGTTGCCGTATTATGGGGGGTAATGAAGCCCCTAGCGAATTAAGGTGTACCAGAGTGTACGGGTGCAAATAATAATATAAAGAAAAGAAAAATGAAGTAATAAGCTAGTGCCACAGAAATTGGGCCGCAAACCATTTATATTGTAGTTTGATTAATATGTTAAAGAGTATTTGTACAAGTAGTGCAATAAGAAACAAGGCTATTTAACATGCCATGACCAAGGGGGAGCTGCGTGCGGGTCCTTAAAGCAGGCATAACGATCGTTTAAAGAGACTACCTGGAAGTTCCCTTATACGTTAACGCTTCTTGCCGTCTTGGTGTACCTGTCCCTTGATAGGTCCGACGGTCAGGTCTCTAGGAGAGGACAGGAAAAAAGATACCTGAAAAGAAAAAGAAAAAGTAAAAGTATATGGGTCCAGGAGCGGTTGAGCCATATTGCAGACCACGATCTAGCTGTGCCTCCGTCTATGCCCATGGTATTTTGAGTGCGTAGGAATGCCGCCGTTTGGTCGGGACTAGGACAGAGGCTGAATTGCTAGTTGAGCTCTTGACGAGCTGAACTTTCCTGCTGCAGAGTAGTTCGAACTCGTTTGACAGTGTCCGGGATCTTGGCCGCCAAATTAAGGCCCTGCCTGAAAAGGCCACTCTGTGCTTCTACTGCAAGGGCAATGGTGTGCTCCTCGGTACGGAGGGAGCGTTTCGTGTTTCCATTGACTTTTATGAAACCTCATGGTCCGGGCATCTTGAGCTTGAGATAAGCGTAGTGTGTCACCGCATTGAATCGAGCAAATATTGTTCGTCCGAGTAGTGCGTGATAGCCACTACGAAAGGGGATGATGTCGAAGGTCAACTCTTCGCTTCGGAAGTTGTCTGGGGATCCGAAGACCACCTCCAGTGTGATTGAGCCCGTGCAGTGGGCCTCTACACCTGGTATGACACCTTTAAAGGTTGTTTTTGTGGGCTTGATCCTCGAGGGATCGACACCCATTTTACACACTGTATCCTGATAGAGCAGGTTCAGGCTGCTGCCGCTGTCCATGAGGACTCGCATAAGGTGGAATCCATCAATGATTGGGTCGAGTACCAGTGCGGCTGAACCACCATGATGGATACTAGTCGGATGGTCCCTGCGATCGAAAGTGATCGGGCAGGATGACCATGGGTTGAATTTTGAGGTGACTGGCTCCATCACGTAGACGTCCCTGAGCACGCTCTTGCACTCCCTCTTGGGGATATGGGTAGCATATATCATGTTCACCGTTTTAACTTGGGGGGGGGGGGCTTCTTCTATCCCCCTGTGTTCGGTGGCCGGGGCTCCTCGTCATTGTCCTCGCTTTGAGACCCCTTCTCCTTATTCTCGGCATTTAACTTGCTGGCCTGTTTGAAAACCCAACACTCTCTATTTGTGTGATTGGCTAGTTTATCAGGGGTGCCATGGATTTGACATGGACGATCGAGTATGCGGTCCAAACTGGACGAGCCCAGATTGTTTCTTTTATATGGCTTCTTCCGCTGACCGGACATAGAGCCACTGAATCCGGCATTGACCGCCGTGTCCTCGGTATTGTCACCATTGTTTTGACGTTTGTGTCTATTGTGTCGGGGCTTTCCATTGCTATTTCTGGCTTCAGAAGTGCCAGGTTCACTTGCATTGTTATTACTACGGGCTAGCCAGCTATCCTTGCCCGCACAGAAGCAGGTTATAAGCGTCGTGAGGGCTGCCATAGACTTTGGCTTTTCTTGGCCGAGGTGTCGGGCGAGCAATTCGTCACGGATGCTATGTTTAAAGGCCGCTAAGGCTGCGACATCCGGACAGTCGACGATCTGGTTCTTTTTAGTTGATAACCTAGTCTAGAATTTCCTGGCTGACTCTCCGGGTGTTGAACTATGTGAGTTAGGCCATCCGTATCTGGAGGTCGGACATTTGTATCTTGGAAGTTGTCGAGGAAGGCATCCTCCTAGTCCGCCCAACTGCCGATGGAGTTTTCGGGCAGACTGTTCAACCAGTGCCGAGCTGGTCCCTTGAGTTTTAGCGGGCGGTATTTGATGGCGTGAAGATCATGACCGCGGGCCATATGAATATGGAGAAGAAAATCCTCAATCCATACCGCTGGGTCTGTTATCCCATCATATGACTCGATGTTCACGGGTTTAAACACTTTCGGGAATTGTGCGGCACCTCTATATCGGGCCTCTATATCGGGCCAAGTCGTGATGTAACTCGGATGGAGTTCGTCTGCGGTCTTTGGTCTGAGCGTGGTTATGTTTGTCACGTCCGACCAGATGGCCATCGTCGCGCATTTGGTCACGCCCCCGTGATCCATAGATCGATCTGGTCTGACCTGCTCTGTTTTCTAGGGCATGACGTAGGTCATATGTGTATCCCCGAGCTGTTGTGTCTCTCTTTTTACGGTGAGGTAGTGCGGGATGGTGTTTGGCTCGAGTTGCCGCTTTTTCATGGCCACGTGGTGGTTGGTCAGCCGCATTATTCGCTGGTAGGACGGGCTCCAGCACCTCATCAACAAATTAGGGTAACAATTTTCACTTCGGGTAGCTTTTGGTTGGGCGCTCGAGGCCGTATTCCTTGGCTGCCAGGACGTCAGTCCCATTTGTCATTGAGCAGATCTTGGTCAGTTTGAATCTGCTGCTGCTTCTTTTTCTGGCTCCTTGCAGTGGCTATTAGCCGGTGCTTAAAGCGCTCCTAATCGACGGGCTCTTCAGGCACGATAAATTCTTCGTCGCTGAGGTTCACCTCGTGCTCGAAGAGCGAAAGGTAATTACTTTCCTCTGAATCTTCATTCATGGCCTGTTCATCAGGGCTAACTCGCCCATCTTCCTGGTCGTCCTGTTCGGAGGTTGGCTCAACGGGGTCTTCATTGTCTTCGGCATCGTCGGGAGTATTATTTTCTCCTGTGCCGGTATTGCTGTTTTTTCCACGGCGTGGTTTAGAGTGGTGCCGCTGACGTCGGGGCTTTGGCTGTATCTCAGGAGGTTTATCCTCGACTATGTCCTTTTCATTGTCGTCGTTGTTCTCTTTGGGTGTGTCCACCATGTATATGTCATACAAGGAGGTGGCTGTTCAGCGCCCTGTAAGCGGTGGCTTTTGTGCCTGCTCCACTCCGGCATCTCGTCCATACCGTCGATGTCTTCGTAGTCATAATCGAGCATGTCGGTTAAGTCTTCGGCAGTGGCTATGAAGTAGGTGGTGGATGGGAAGCGGAATTCTCCACCATCAGCATCCAATTCGAACCGGATATAGTTCGGTCGAGAGTCTCCGGATAAGGAGAGGGTTTTTAATGAGTTTAGCACATTGCCAAAAGGCCAGTGCCGGAAGATGTCCGCAGAGCTGAACTCAACGATCGGCGCCTGATCAGGTTCAATGGGCGCAGATGCACGCGGTTCAAAACCTATAGCTGGAGACGAATCCGAGGTTCCGGTGGCACGAGCCCCGCTCAAGGTGGGATCTGTGTGCGGCTCCAACGATGCTGAGTCTGTTACTTCCGTGGCAAGTTTGAGCTTCCCATCCTCGGATGGCGCAATCCCATCCGGATCTAGGGCCAGAGCGGTTACAGGCGCTATCTCCTGAGCACGGTCCGATGACAGATTTAGGTCATGTTCATCATGGTGGCAGGGAGCGGCCGTCATGGTCTCGAATCCGTCGAAGATCAAGTCCCCACGGATATCGGCCTTGTAATTCAAGCTTCCAAACCTGACCTGATGGCCAGGGGCGTAGATGTCCATCTGCTCTAGATGGCCAAGAGAGTTGGCCCGCAGTGCGAAGCCACCGAATCCGAAGATTTGTCGAGGGAGGAAAACCTCCCCTGGACTGCATTGTTGTAGATGATTTACGGAGCCATCAAACCTTTTTGGTGATGATGCAGCGGAACTCTCAATGAAAGCACCAATGTCGGTGTCAAAACCGGCGGATCTCGGGTAGGGGGTCACGAACTGCGCGTCTAAGGTCAATGGTAACAGGAGACGGGGGACACGATGTTTACCAAGGTTCAGGCCCTCTCTATGGAGGTAATACCCTACTTCCTGCTTGATTTATCTTGATGAATATGAGTATTACAAGAGTTGATCTACCACAAGATCGTAATGGCTAAAACCCTAGAAGTCTAGCCTATATGATTATGATCGACTCTACGGACTAAGCCCTCCGGTTTATATAGACACCGGCGGGGGCTAGGGTTGTACAAAGTCGATTACAGGGAAAAGGAATCTACATATCCGAATGCCAAGCTTGCCTTCCATGCCAAGGAGAGTCCCATCCGGACACGGGACGAAGTCTTCTGTCTTGTATCTTCATAGCCCAACAGTCCGGTCCACACTATGTAGTCTAGCCGCCCGGGGACCCCTTAATCCAGGATTCCCTTAGCGGTCCTGGAAGAGCCTCACCTTGCTCTACTCTAAAGATGATCTTCGCGAGGATGGCTTCACTGAAAACTTCAAGTTTGACTCCAAGCCTCCTCAAAATGCAAGTTGGCGTCACACACCTTCAATTGAAGATTCCGAGCACTCATTTTCGGCTGCAATTGTTGTTGCAAGAGTCGTCGATGAAGAAGACAATGCCACTTCACCAGCATTATCTACACTGCATCACGAGGTTGCGTCAGGCCTGTCTGCACCACCAAACTCCAACGTTGACCCTGATCCATCTTCTACTCTAGCTGGGAACGAGTAGATACTCTATGTCTTCAAACCTTTTTGGTCATTACTAACAAAAGGGGGAGAAGCATGTGAGTTGATAGTCTTCAAATGGGTCCATATGGGTGGTTGCTTCATTACTTTATTTTTGGTAAGTTCTTACAACTCTCATTTTGAAACCATTTGGTTTTTGAGTTGTAACGCTTAAACTTGACAGTCGTCTGCTACTCTTGCTGCCACTTTGTGATGCGATGATAAATTCCGCATGAAGTCATTCTGCAGATGTCCTTTTTTCATTATGCATATCATTATCTTCATTACTTTCATCATATGCATGATGAATTGTCTTCACACCTTGAAGATGGCCTCCAGAAAGCAAAACTTGCCATGTGTATTTGCATTTAGAAGCAAACTACTTATATGCACATCTTCAGGGGGAGCCTCTTTTAATGTATGAAGACAATGCTCACAAAACTTAACTTTCACATACTTTTATCCCCGTTGAAAACTTCAACCAGTTTGTCATCAATCACCAAAAAGGGAGAGATTATAGGTGCATCTAGTGCCACTCCTAGTTGGTTTTGGAGTATTGACGACAAACGTGGTTGAGGGACTAATGTGTTTGTGAGAATTGTAGGATAACACATGTAGTAGTCCCTCATTGATTCGGTTTACCTCCAGAGATGACCCCTAGAAATGTGTGAAGACATTGAAGACAATGGTGGTTCGTGAAGACATTCACGACGAAGATTATGACATGTGAAGATATTCACTTGAAGACTATGGAGTGCGAAGACATAGATGTTTCGTAGTTTCCATTCTTCTTTATTGAGTCATAGGAACCATCGTACTGTTAAGTGGGGTCCAAGTGAACAAAGTCAGAGTGACTGAAGTGATGCTCAACCAAATCCTATGTCTTCGAGCGAAGACAATGAGAGCAAACCTTATCCAGAGATGGATGTGTCAGCTTTGCTTGTAGCCCAAGCCGAGCTGCCGCGTGTGTTTGAAATTCGACCGTTGGACACGTGTCGGTTCCTTAGTGACTCAGGGTCATTTCGGACATATCAGGTTGAGTTGCCTGGCTATAAATAGCCCACCCCCTACACCATAAATTGGTGGCTGCTCAGAGTTAGTGCACGACTTTTGTTGTTTGAGACCAACCCACCTCCGAAGCATTTGAGAGAGCGATCCTTGCGAGGACTAAGCCCAAAATGCCCAGAGCCAAAGAGTGTTAGGCATCATTGAAGTCTTTCTGTCTGCATGATCTGAAGTCTTGTTACCCTTGAGGACTGTGAATCCTCCAGCCGGTTAGGCATCACGTTCTGAGCATCCAAGAGTCATTGTGGATTACCGGTGAACAAAGTTTGTGAAGGTTTGGAAGTCTACCTTGAAGACTTACCAGAGTGATTGGGCGAGGAATAGGTGTCCTTAGCTCAACGGGAACAAGGTAAAGACACGGTCTTCTGAGTTCAATCTTAGCCTCCCTAACCAGTCGTACAGTTGTCACAACAACTGGAACTAGTCTACCAATTCCTTGTCTTCACCAAGGAACTGGTTCTATCCCCTACTCTCCTTACCTTTTAGTTTGTCTTTGTGAAGTCATTGCTTGCCTGCCTGATTCATTTTGACTTCATTGTGTGAAGACTTATATCTGTTTGGATTCATACTATCCTCCATTCTGATCATGTCTACCTAGTTGCAGTTAGTCTTCGTGCTTTCACTTTATTGTATGCTTGACTAATGCTTCCCTAGTGTAGTCTTCATTCCGCTGCTTACTATATAGGTTTAGTTTACTTGTTTGTCTTCAAAGCCACCGTGTTTTGAAGACATTCATAAAAATCGCCTATTCACCCCCCTCTAGTCGATAACTAGCACTTTCCGAAATTACAGACCATAGGCCTCCTTTTCAAGCATTGCAATGCCATTTGTGCTCTACTTTATCAATTGCCACCTTGATGTTTTTTATTGTTGTAATTACAAAAACCAATATCTAGTATCCATACTACACTTGTGTCACCATCTCTTTGCCGAACTAGTGCACCTATACAATTTACCATTATATTTGGTGTGTTGGGGACAGAAGAGACTCTTTGTTATTTGGTTGCAGGGTTGTTCGAGAGAGACCATGTTCATCCTACACCTCCCACGGATTGATAAACCTTAGGTCATCCACTTGAGGGAAAATTGCTACTTTCCTACAAAACTCTGCGCTTGGAGGCCCAACACGAGTCTACAAGAATAAAGTTGCATAGTATACATCACTTGAAAACTCGACAAATGCTCACTACGACGGACCTAACAACAAAATACAAATAAACAATGCATCTGCTTGATAACTAGAGAAATGCTCACTGCAACCAACCTAAGGACCAAATACATATAAACAAGGCATCTGCTCGATAACTTGAAAAATGCTCACTGCAACCAACCTAATTACCAAATATAGATAAACAAGTCATCTACTCACTATAAACATCTAAATATAGCCATTCGTAAAATTGAAGTGGACAATTCATACTTAAAAATCACATAGCCCTATTGAACAATACATTTTTGCATGATTGAAATAATTAACACGGCACAGTTAAAGCACCGCACGACAAATTCTACTACAACAAAGGGTACGGGTTGGCAAGCTAGAAAAAGTAAGATTTGTTGATAGGATGTTGCCTCACATGTCATTGACGGCATCCTTCCAGTTGGAAGAGCATAGACCCATGGTGCACTCTCGGATGTCACAGATGGGCTGTTTCACCTTGGAAGAACCTTTATGGGTGCCCTCCTCGTGGTCGTGGTCATGGTCGATGAGATCTGACTTGGCAATTGAGGATCCCAACTTCCCAAGCCACCGCCGTAGAATGTGTCCTTCAGAAATGACAAAATGGGCTCGATGGCGTACAAGGATTGCAAATCCTTGACCGCCTGGCGGAGGAGAACCGCGGCAGGGCCGTCGAAGAGATCGACGGCGGTTGAACCAGAGGGGTTGGGGATGGGCCACTTTACCTATGACATGGCCCGTGAAGACGTCATTGTCAACGAGCTTGACGTCGTAACTAGCTTTCCCAAGATACAGTAATAGGCTAGCCCGCAGACATGAAGCCTTCGACATGGAAACATAGTCAACGGCTTCGTCGGCTTCCGTGGCGATGTGTTGCTCCGGGATCGACAGGTCGGGGTGAACGGTGGCCACCTCGCCAACATCCGCCAGAGAGGCCATGATAAACCTCTTCTTGGACGAACGCTCGTCGGGCTCCCTGGGATACGTGGTCGAGCTTAGGTTGTGAAATTTTGGACCACAGTCTAGTTATGTATGCCATTTGGCTGGGACTAGGACCGAGGCCGAATTGCTAGTCGAGCTCTTGACAAGCCAAACTTTCCTGCTGCAGAGTAGTTCAAACTCGTTTGACAGTGTCCGGGAGCCTGACCGCCGAATTAAGGCCTTGCCTGAAAAGGCTGCTTTGTGCTTCTGATGCGAGGGAAGTGGTGTGCTCCTCGGTACGGAGGGAGCGTTCCGTGTTTCCATTGACTTTTATGAATCCTCGTGGTCCGGGCATCTTGAGCTTGAGATAAGCGTAGTGTGGCACCGCATTGAATCGAGCGAATAATGTTCGTCCGAGTAGTGCGTGATAGCCACTGCAGAAGGCGACAATGTCGAAGGTCAACTCTTCGCTTCGGAAGTTGTCCGGGGATCCGAAGACCATCTCCAGTGTGATTGAGCCCGTGCAGAGGGCCTCTACACCTAGTATGACACCTTTAAAGGTTGTTTTTGTGGGCTTGATCCTCGAGGGATCGACACCCATTTTGCACACTGTGTCCTGATAGAGCAGGTTCAGGCTGCTGCCGCCGTCCATGAGGACTCTCGTAAGGTGGAATCCATTAATGATTGGGTCGAGTACCAGTGCAGCTGAACCGCCATGACGGATACTGGTCGGATGGTCCCTGTGATCGAAAGTGATCGGGCAGGACGACCATGGGTTGAATTTTGGGGCGACTGGTTCCATCGCGTAGACGTCCCTGAGCGCGCGCTTGCTCTCCCTCTTGGGGATATGGGTAGCTTGTATCATGTTCACTATTTTAACTTGGGGGGGGGGGGACTTCTTCTGTCCCCCAGTGTTCGATGGCTGGGGCTCCTCGTCATTGTCCTTGCCTTGAGACCCCTTCTCCTTGTTCTCGGCATTTGACTTGTCGGCCTGTTTGAAAACCCAACACTCACTATTGGTGTGATTGGCTAGTTTATCAGGGGTGCCGTGTATTTGACATGGACGATCGAGTATGCGGTCCAAAATGGACGGGCCCAGATTGTTTTCTTTTATATGGCTTCTTTTGCTGACTGGACTTAGAGCCACTGAATCCGGCGTTAACCGTCGTGTCCTCGGTATTGTCACCGTTCATTCGACGTTTGTGTCTGTTGCGTCGGGGCTTGCTGTTGCTATTTCTGGCTTCATAAGTGCCAAGTTCGCGTGCATTGTTATTGATACGAGCTAGCCAGCTATCCTTGCCCGCACAGAAGTGGGTCATAAGCGTCGTGAGGGCTGCCATAGACTTTGGCTTTTCTTGGCCCACGTGTCGGGCGACCCATTCCTCATGGATGCTATGTTTAAAGGCCGCTAAGGCTTCGACATCCGGACAGTCGACAATCTGGTTCTTTTTAGTTAAGAACCTAGTCCAGAATTTCTTGGCTGACTCTCCGGGCTGTCGAACTATATGACTTAGGTCATCTGCATCCGGAGGTCGGATATATGTATCTTGGAAGTTGTCGAGGAAGGCATCCTCCAAGTCCTCCCAGCTGCCGATGGAGTTTTCGGGCAGACTGTTCAACCAGTGCCGAGCTGGTCCCTTGAGTTTTAGCAGGGGGTATTTGATGGCGTGAAGATCATCACCGTGGGCCATATGAATATGGAGAAGAAAATCGTCAATCCATACCGCGGGGTCTGTTGTCCCATCATCTGACTCGATGTTCACGGGTTTAAACCCTTTCCGGAATTCATGTTCCATTACTTCATCAGTGAAGCAAAGGGCGTGTGCAGCACCTCTATATCGGGCCAAGTCATGACGTAACCCGGATGGAGTTCATTTGCGGTCTTTGGTCCGAGCGCGGTTATGTTTGTCACGTCCAGCCGGATGGCATCGTCGCGCATAAGGGCACGCCCCCGTGATCCATAGATCAATCTAGTCTGACTTGCTCTGTTTTCTAGGTCGTGCCATAGGTCATATGTGTATCCCCGAGCTGTTGTGTCTTTGTTTTTACGGCGAGGTAGTGCGGGATGGTGTTCGGCTCGAGTTGCCACTCTGTCTCGGCCACGTGGTGGTCGGTCAGCCGCATTATTCGCTGGTAGGACGGGCTCCAGCGCTTCGTCATCGAATCGGGGTAACAATTTTCACTCCAGGTAGCTTTTGGTTGGGTGCTCGAGGCCGTATTCCTCGGCTGCTAGGACGTTAGTCCATCTGTCCTTGACCAGATCTTGATTAGTTTGAACCTACTGCTGCTTCTTTTTCGGGCTCCTTATAGTGGCTATTAGCCGACGCTTAAAGCGCTCCTAATCGATGGGCTCTTCAGGCACGATAAAGTCTTCGTCGCTGAGGCTCACCTCGTCCTCGGAGAGCAGAAGGTAATTACTATCCTCCGAATCTTCATTCATGGCCTGTTCATCAGGGCTAACTCGCCCATCTTCCTATTTGTATTGTTCGGAGGTTGGCTCAATGGGGTCTTCATTGTCTTCGGCATCTTCTAGAGTATTATTTTCTCATGTGCCGGTATTGCTGTTTTTTCCACGGCATGGTTTAGAGCGGCACCGCTGATGTCGGGGTTTTGGTTGTATCTCAGGAGGTTTATCCTCGACTGTATCATTTTCATTGTCGCCGTTGTTCTTTTGGGTGTGTCCACCATGTATACATCATACGAGGAGCTGGCTGTCTAGCGCCCTGTAAGCGGTGGCTTTTGTGCCTCCTCCTCTCCGGCATCGTCGTCCATACCGTCGATGTCTTCGGAGTCATAATCGAGCATGTCGGTTAAGTCTTCAATAGTGGCTATGAAATTGGTGGTGGGTGGGAAGCGGAATTCTCCACCATTAGCATCCAATTAAAACCGGATATAGTCCGGTCAAGAGTCTTCAGATAAGGAGAGGGCTTTTAATTAGTTTACCACATCGCCAAAAGGCCAGTGCCGGAAGATGTCCGTGGAGCTGAACTCAACGATCGGCGCCTGATCGGTTTGATGGGCGTGGATGCACGCGGTTCAGAACCTATAGCCGGAGACGAATCCGAGGTTCCGGTGGCACGAGCCCCGCTCAAGGTGGGATCTGTATGCGGCTCCAATGCCACTGATTCTGCGTCTTCCATGGTGGGTTTGAGCTTCCCATCCTCGGACGGTGCAATCCGCTCTGGATCTAGGGCCAGAGCGGTTACAGGCGCTATCTCCTGAGCACGATCCAGTGACAGATTTAGGTCATGTTCATCATGGTGGCAGGGAGCGGCCGTCATGGGCTCGAATCCGTCAAAGATCAAGTCCCCACGGGTATCAGCCATGTAAATCAAGCTTCCAAACCTGACCTAATGGCTAGGGGCATAGCTGTCCATCTGCTTTAGATGGCCAAGCGAGTTGGCCCGCAGTGCGAAGCCGCCGAATACGAAGATTTGTCCGGGGAGGAAAACCTTCCCCTGGACTTCATTGTTGTAGATTATTGACAGATCCATCAAACCTTTTTGGTGACGAGTAGCGAAACTCTCAATGAAAGCACCAATGTCGGTGTCAAAACCGGCGGATCTCGGGTAGGAGGTCACGAACTGCGCATCTAAGGTCAATGGTAACAGGAGACGGGGGACACAATGTTTACCAGGTTCGGGCCCTCTCTATGGAGGTAATACCCTACTTCCTGCTTGATTGATCTTGATGAATATGAGTATTACAAGAGTTGATCTACCACGAGATTGTAATGGCTAAAACCCTAGAGGTCTATCCTATATGATTATGATCGCCTCTGTGGACTAAGCCCTCCGATTTATATAGACACCGGAGGGGGCTAGGGTTGTACAAAGTCGGTTACAGAGAAAGGGAATCTACATATCCGAATGCTAAGCTTTCCTTCCATGCCAAGGAGAGTCAAATCTGGACACGGGACGAAGTATTCTGTCTTGTATCTTCATAGCCCAACAGTCCGACCCACACTATGTAGTCCGGCCATCCGAGGACCCCTTAATCCAGTACTCCCTCAGCGATCCTGGAAGAGCCTCACCTTGCTCTCCTTTAAAGATGATCTTCGCGAGGATGGATTCACTGAAAACTTCAAGTTTGACTCCCGGCCTCCTCAAAATGCAAGTTGGGTTCACACACCTTCAATTGAGCACTCATCTTCCGGTGCAATTGTTATTGCGAGACTCGTCGATGAAGAAGACGCTGCCACTTCACCAGCATTAGCTACACTGCATCACGATGTTGCGTCAGGCCTGTCTGCACCACCAAACTCCAACGTCGACCCTGATCCATTTTCTACTCCAGCTGGGAACGAGTAGATACTCTATGTCTTGAAACCTTTTTGGTCATTACTAACAAAAGGGGAGAAGCATATGAGTTGATAATCTTCAAATGAGTCCATATGGGTGGTTGCTTCATTACTTTATTTTTGCTAAGTTCTTACAACTCTCATTTTGAAACTATTTGGTTTTTGAGTTGTAACGCTTAAACTTGACGGTCGTCTGCTACTCTTGCTGCCACTTTGTGATGCGATGATAAATTCCGCATGAAGTCATTCTGCAGAGGTCCATTTTTCATTATGCATATCATTATCTTCATTACTTTCATATATGCATGATGAATTGTCTTCACACCTTAAAGATGGCATCCACAAAGCAAAACCTGCCATGTGCATTTGCATTCAGAAGCAAACTAGTTGTATGCACATCTTTAGGGGGAGCCTCTTTTCATGTATGAAGACAATTCTCACAAAGAGGAACTTTCACATACTTTTATCCCCGTTGAAAACTTCAACCAGTTTGTCATCAATCACCAAAAGGGAGAGATTGTAGGTGCATCTATTGCCACCCCTAGTTGGTTTTGGAGTATTAACGACAAACATGGTTGAGGGACTAATGTGTTTGTCAGAATTGCAGGATAACACAGGTAGTAGTCCGTCATTGATTCGGTTTACCTACCAGAGATGACCCCTAAAAATGTGTGAAGACATTGAAGACAATGGTGGTTCGTGAAGACATTTACGACGAAGATTATGACATGTGAAGATATTCACTTGTAGACTATGGAGTTCAAAGACATAATGTTTCGTAGTTTCCATTCTTCTTTATTGAGTCATAGGAACCACCGTACTGTTAAGTGGGGTCCAAGTGAACAAAGTCAGAGTGACTGAAGTGATGCTCAACCAATTCCTATGTCTTCGAGCGAAGACAATGAGAGCAAACCTTACCCAGAGCTGGATGTGTCAGATTTGCTTGTAGCCCAAGCCAAGCTGCCGCGTGTGTTTGAAATCCGACCGTTGGACACGTGGTGGTTCCTTAGTGACCCAAGGTCATTTTGGACATATCAGGTCGAGTTGCCTGGCTATAAATAGCCCACCCCTACACCATAAATTGGTGGTTGCTCAGAGTTAGTGGACGACTTTTGTCGTTTGAGACCAACCCACCTCTGAAGCATTTGAGAGAGAGATCCTTGCGAGGACTAAGCTCAACATACCCAGAGCCAAAGAGTGTTAGGCATCACTGAAGTCTTTCTGTCTGCGTGATCTGAAGGCTTGTTACACTTGAGGACTTTGAATCCTCCAGCCGGTTAGGCATCACGTTCTAAGCATCCAAGAGTCATTGTGGATTGCCGGTGAACGAAGTCTGTGAAGGTTTGCAAGTCTACCTTGAAGACTTACCAGAGTGATTGGGTGAGGACTGGGTGTCCTTAGCTCAAGGGGAACAAGGTGAAGACACGGTCTTCTGAGTTCAATCTTAGCCTCCCTAACCAGTCGTACAGTTGTCACAACAACTAGAATTGGTCTACGAAATTCTTGTCTTCACCAAGGAACTGGTTCTATCCCCTACTCTCCTTACCTTTTACACTACAAAAAAAAGACACATGTGTGACATTTTGGGCCGAACGATTTTTTTTCCTGTCATACTTATGCCACTTCTATGACGATAATTGTGACAAAACCCGGTATCATCATAGATGTGGTGGGCTCCTACTTCTATGAGAAAAAATCATGACAGAAAATGGGCTTTTCATCCTGGGCGGGCCAGAGACGCAACTGCATGACATTCTTTGGGCCGTCCATGACGGAAAAAACCGTGGTAGAAGCGAGGTCGAGGAAAATTTTGGGGAGTTCCCGGTTACGGTGGGTGGTTGGGGGAGGAGCGATGCGCATTTCTCTCATACACGTACGCGCGCGTGTGCAAGGCGTTGGCTCTAACTGAACCCGAGCAAGGCGTTGGGCTCTAACTGAACCCGAGCGATTGAACTGCAGGCTACGCGTTACTGAATCTGAGCGATCAATCGATGACTGTTAACTGAACCGATCGAGTGATTACTTCGCTAATGCTGCTAACTGAAGCCAATCGATGCTGCCTCT